>NC_141543.1:14110000-14250000 GCF_021556685.1 Rattus norvegicus
GCACTGGGAAAGTAGAGGCAGTGGTCCCTGAGGTTTAGTGGTCACCCAGCTTAACTGACTTGACAAGTTCTAGAGCCAGGGAGAAATCATAAAAAATACAAACAAAAAAATAAACCTCCTCAAAAACAGAACAACAACAACAACAACAACAACAACAACAACAACAAGAGTGTGTAATGTCCTGAGGGGTGACACTGGAGATTGTCCTCTGGCCTCCACAGACAGGCACATATGTACCTCTGTACCTGCTCCTGAGTCCACTTTTCCTGAGATGGATGAACTGAATGAAAGTATGCCTCCCTCTTCCAGCCCGCTCTTGTCATTTTGGGGCTTTAATACCAGGCATAGCTTCAACCATTGCAGAAACCCCGAGGTAATAGTTTGGCAACACTCTCTTCCAAGGCTAAAGAACATACGGCAGCCTCAAACTATTCCTCCCACACAAGAAGGCTCAGGTTTTCTTCAGGGTGACCTCTACCTTCAGAAGACCATGGTTTTATGATGATTAATAAATTTCATTTCCACTGAGGAAAAGGGACCATGTCAGCTCTAACAGAGAGCAAGGAAGCATCTTTTCAAATGCTAATTTTTAAACACGCCCTTGTGTGACAGGACAGTTTAGACACAAGGTTATTAGGGAAAATGGGGACTTGAACAGTACTTCTTCAGCAGACATGCTAGGCACGTAGACACCCCAATGTCCTCAGAGAGAACAAAGAGCAATGGTTCCCAAGGACCTCCACAGACTGAGGGCACCATGACTTAGGGTCCGATCTAGGATGAGATTAGCTTTTATACTGCCGTTTTTTGGTAAAACTGCACAAGACATAATCAGACTATGAGACTATCCTGGCCCCAATTCCAACAAAGTGGGAATCTTGAGAAAACAGGAAGCATGCACACTGCAGTCCACATACTGTATTGCTACATAAGACACCAACCAGTGCTACACCAGAGCGAACTCAGCAACCTTCCCCCAACTCACATCTACTCAGATGGAAAGCCATTTATAGTTTTAAGACCCATGTAATCTGTCCATCCATCCTTTGATTTTAATTCTTCCATTCATTTCTCTATTGAATTAAATGTAAATCTATATAAATTGTATCTCATCGTTATTCTGCTTAAAACCTTCCAGTGTTTCATGGATTTTAGAATCATATCCTCTATTCATCTCCTAGGATCTTGTCTAACCTTAGTGTCACGTGGCATATGTCAGATCACTCCTTTTACTTTTCTATACAGTTGTCCACCTTCTCCCTTCATGGTAAGAAAGACTCTGCTCTATAGACATGAACCACTTGGATGAGAGAGTAGAGATGAGGAGAGAACCAGGACTCTAAAGACGCTGGAACCCAGAGAATAATCTTTTATAATTTTAAAAATTATATATATATATAAACATAAATCTTTAAAATTACAGACACATAGACATATATTGCGTGTGTGTGTGTGTGTGTGTGTGGACTTTTTTCACCCTTTACACTATCGTCTTAAGTCCACTTCAGTGAGAGCACTGAACCATTAAGGCTTGACTGACTGACCAATGAGCTCTAGGAATCTGTCCATATTGATTCCCCATTTTCCCAATGTGGCAGTTACAGACACATGTGACCATGCTTACTATTTTACACTTGGAGTTCAAACTAGGGTCCTCATTCTTTCAGAGCAAGCACTCTTTCCATTCAGCTGCCTCCCCAGGCCCATGCTGCATATTCTCCCAGTAGAAATATCTTTAGGATATACTTGCTAAACATTCCCCTCAGCCACTGAAAAACCCTTTAAGAACCTGGAAAAAATCTGGGGACTCTTGAAATGGGATATGGAGGTTTGTACTCCTGCTAGATTACAAACACTAGATTTAGCCACGAAGTCCAAACCTTTGTAATAGAGTAAGACACAGATAATGGGAGCTTCCTTTGTTGGCTGCCTCATCATGGTTTGCTGCCAGAATGCCTCAAATTAAAACAGGGAGGTAACATGATGTCCCCAGGGAGAACACCAAGAGCTTCTACATCCAACTTCTGCCTTTACAGTGTCCTTGTTCCTCTATGTCAGACAAGACTCCTCTCTTTCTCAGATCCAGGTCATTCCCACTCCAACATCATGTGCTTCTGCCTGAGCTCTGCCACATTCACATGTGAAATGCATGAGAACAAACATGATGATGTGAAAACCATCCACAGAGAAGGGAGAACAGTAGGGTGCAAGGCTTCTCCCACAGAGTCTCACAAACTGCCTTCCCCCTACTGCCCATGACTCTGATTTCAGAGGTAACAGAAAGGATCTGCTCTAACATGTTCACAGGTACTTCAAACAATCAAATTCAAGTGCTATGACACCAAGATCCACCTAAGTTATAAATCTCAGCTGTAGCTTCAATTACTCTTCTTGAAGTCAATGTTACATTGCAGGAAAGTGAATGATTCTTCTATCTGTTGATTGGGATACAAGAATCTATATTTCTATTTGTATGAATACGTATGTGCAGCGTGTGCCTGCATGTGTGTTTGTTCATGTGTACTGATGTATGTAAATAGAAGATGTTGATACTGGGTACACGTGTGAGGCTAGGGGTTAATGCTGGGCATCTCCTTTGCTGTCCAACTGATTTTACTGAGGCAGGGTCTCTTGCTGACCCTGGGAGCATAAAAATTTGGCTAGTCTAAGTAGCCAGCTTGCTTGAGTCTAGCTGGGACACCACCTGGCTTCTGTGTGAGTGCTGGCGATTCTGTCTGGCAACCTCATACTTGCATGGTAAATGCTTCATCCACTGAGCCATCTTTCCAGCCCTGAATTCATGCGTTTTGAAAATTTTTTATGAATCCTACTGAGACATAGAAATAGAACTTATTATTACTGTTTTCAAAAATCTAGTTAGGACAAGCTGGGTGCTAATGAAATCTGATGTGCCTGTGTGAGTAGCCGAAGCAGAGTTGCAACGGTGTCACAGTTTTCTGCTAAGAATATAGTAAGTGCGGTGTAATTAATTTCACTCCTTTTCAATTAAGAGTCTTGTACGATCTCTTTAACATCACCTTCCCACGCCTCCAGTCTCAGAGACAGCTGGATGAATCCCTATGGGAAGAAAGGTGGGTGAACCCTGTTCCTTCCTCAGACGGAGTTTAGAAGGTGCTGTGGCCTTCCTAGCCAGTCCAACTGTGTCTCTCCAGCAAGAATGGTTGTGCAAATTGCTTCACATTGTTATGCTTTCCTAGGATTATGAGTACTCCCCAGTCTGTATGGTGCCTTTAGGGACTGTGGTATGCCTTTTCTTTATAGCTGGACTCTTAGTTTGTTGGTATTTAGGAAAATGAATCCAGGCTAAGCATATGCTTCCTGAAAAGGTATGAGGGTATAGCGATTCTGGTGTCCCGCTGTGTGGGGAGATCTGGGGGTTAGATAGTGTATCTTCTCTTTCAAATTCTTGGGGAGAGTCAACAGAGGTCTAGTCTTAACATCCTCATTGGCCCATGCCAGTGTCCACCCTTAGTAAGACTCTCTAAGCTAGTGAGGAGGGAGGAGGAGGAGATTTATGTTGTACACAGACTTTATTCTGCTCAGATAGTTTTCCTGTTTTACAATTCTCTTCTGGTGAATTCTGAGAACTTTGAAAGTTGAGGATTAAAAAGATTCAAAGGGAAGCTCTTTGGGTTTCTTCACTGCTGGCAGAATACACTGTTGAGCTGTTAACTTCCACCTTTCCAGAGGGGAGAGCATTAAGAACACACAGGATCCTGACCAAGTCAGTGCTCGTTTGGGCCATGTTCTCTGCTCTTCCCACAGACTGGAAGGGGGAAAGCAGTTCTAGTCCCTTAGATGAGGAGGAAGAGCATTCAAAGGCACATGGCCTTTGGGCTCTATTCCCTAGAGCTAGTGTTAGTCTATCCTTCACTCAGCCACCATTTGTTCAGTACTCAGCACAAGAGCATCACAGCTTTCAACTCTACCAGTTACTGTTTCTCACTTAAAAAAGCAGGCAGGCAAGCCAGCAAGCAAACAGAGAAAAACGCTCTACCACTGACAGAGTCAAACTTATAGACTTTAACATGGGGGATATCTGATCAAAAAATCTTTGTAATTCTGTGGATTCAGACTCTCATAAATCCCATGGGCTTTCTCTGAGCTCTGAATGGGGAAATTTTCTCCCTTCAAAGACTCAAGAAATACTGCTCAGACTATGCTAGGCTTCTGCTGAAGACCATTCTCACTTCTGGACTGGACTGTGCTGACTTCTGAAGTGAGTGAAAATTCTTTTTCTTTCATGCAAAGTAAACATCTATCAGACAACCCTGGAGGTTCAGGACAACAAAAACATTTCCCCAGGCAGTTACTGGCTTCCGCCATTTTCTCACTTTTAGGCTAAGGATAAAACACTGTGCTCCATTTGGGAAAGGTTTTGAGATATGTGTTTGCTTTCAGATGTCTTTGACACAATGCTGGGCATCCACAGCTTTAAGGGAAGGAAGTACTAGCTGGTTCCTACCTTGAGTTCAGTGCATATCGATGATTCTCCTTGTGGTACCCATGAAGCAGGGAGGAGTGTGCTTGTGCTAGTTGGCTTTTCCTTTTTAATTCTATCTGGGTCCCTAGTCTACAGGGAGGATGTTTTGTACATTCATGGTGGCCCTCCACCTTTAGCCAATCCTCTGAGGAAGTAGAGGTGTGCCTTTTAATCATGTAGGTGCTTCTCGATCTGCTTGACAATGAACACAAACCATCTAGGGTCGTAGTAGCCAATATTTGGGACACACCTTCAAGGAGCAATGGCTCATGTCCAGACACCAACATATCTGCAGTGTCCTTGCATGAAGGTTTGACTTCCTGCCCCACAGACCCCACATTCTGGTTTTCTGCAACAGGATAAAGACCCATTGAAAAATATTAAGATGAAAATTTCTTATACATATTTAAAAGAATTCAGAGGGCGGCAGTTAATCCTGGGAATGTTTCTAGTCACTCTCTTGTGGAGTGACCAACTGGAGTCTGGGTATCAAGTCTTAAAATTTCCTCTACAAGAGTATGCACATTTGCAAATACTATTTCTGAATCATGGATTCAGCACAACCTTTTGTTCCCCCAAAAGCTCTAGATTAGGAGAACCAATCCAGACTCAAAACATCTTTCTAGATCATCTAATACATCAACAGCTCTAATGTACAAGTGGAGAGGGAAGGCAACTCCATTCCTCTCTACAAGGATCTGGTCTTTCAAATTTCAGTCCTTACTGACTTCTTCAGCTTGCATTTAGAAATCAGCTCCAGGAATCACTGAGCACAGATTCAACCTTGTGATCTTCCTGGTTGCCCCCAGTGTGGGGCAGAATGTATCCTCTGAGCTCTGTAGCATCAGTGTGGAAGTCTCACAGAATTTTCTTTTCTTTCTTTCCTTTTAAATTATTTTTTTCACACAACTTTGTGATGAACATAAATGTTCACTCAAATCTAATGCCTACAGAATGTAAGAAATCTGGACTCCACATCTCTGTCAAATCAGAGAGAATCATATTTCCCCACATCTCAATGCAGTTTCAATACCTTGCCTTAGTGTAAATCTCAGTGGGGCAGGCATGAAACAGACAGACAGACAAATAAACACACAAACAAACACTCCTGATTCTAGATTTATCAAGCAGAATGGCAGCCAGCCACTTAGAAAGACACAGTAAGTCCCACTTTGGGCCTTTTGGTAGGTTCGTCTGGAATGAATGCTTCATCTGATAGAAGAGGCATACACTGAAGACATCCTCTTGTAAACCCTCATTCTGTCTTAACCCTGTTGTAAAAGCCAGGAGGAATTTCCCATCATGCTTTGAAATCACTGTGGCATCCACTAGCAGCATAAACACACAGTCATAGGACTATTGGTGTCCTTCATCAGCTCTGTGATCTGGCAATCCTGCAGAGAGGTGGAGTGGAGCAGTAGCTAAGGCTCCTTGGGGTTGCCTGCTACCTGCTAATTAAAGGCAGGAATCCTGACAGTACAGGACTTACAAGTGCAGTGAGGACCAGATGAGGCTGATGGGTCACTAGCTTATGAGATGCCAAACAGGCATCAGTTAGTGGCCGAGAGTGCTATAAACAATGCCCACTGCCTGTTAGATGTAGGATGGGGTACAAATGCGAGACCCACCCTGGGTTGGGATGACCACTGGGGTTTGGGATACTGGTCTCTTTTATGTTTATACAAGCAGATCAGAGACTTCCAGAGGTAACAAGCCTAGTGAGAAAGACACAGGTTCTGGGATCTGAACCCCAAGTTATTTTCTTCTACTCTAAGAACAACAACAACAGTGACAATGACAACCACACACACAGTCACACACACACAATTCTTTACTTGGAAACACATTAAAGCATACAGTTGGGGGCGCAGTCGTAATGAATTGTGTGTTATTCTAGTATAATGCAGTTTCAAAGAAATAGAGTAACAGCCACAAATATGAGCACCATATATTGTTTAACATTCCATCAAAGATACAGTTTTGTTTTCATTTATCTCAATATATTTAAACTACAATCAGTTTATAATTATTAATGGAATGGCTTGTACAATAGTCAAAACTTAAATGTTTATGAATTCAGCTGCAAACTTTAGACTTAGAAATACAGATGGGCCAACCATAGCTCAGGGCTCAAAGTCAGGAGAGTAAGAGACTCACATCCAGGAAAGACTCCAGAATTCTCCTTATCAGTGGCTAGAAAAGATTTCCCAGGTGTATGCCTAACTATGCTATGGAATGACCTGGGAGAACTTGCTAGAATGTTGATCTTCAGGTTCCCTTTTCAGACCCAGGAATCTAACACCCAGGGTTGAGGGTGGGTGAGGGACTGAATGAGCCCCGTGTCTGAAATAGTTCTGACTCTCTGAACTTAATGATGACACTTCTTTCTTGAGGCTTCGCTGCTGTTGCCTCTTTCCACTTAGGCAAATTCAGAGTTATCTATATTTCCCTAATTTTTACCAGGTAAATGGATAAGGACATTTTATTTTTATGAGTACATTTTATTGTTATTGCACGCCACAAGCCTGGACCAGTGCCTCATGCACAGTAAGCGTGCAGTAAACGGGACGATTATTATTTTTACTAAGTACCTTTGCTTACATGTTCCCACTGCACCTGCAACTTCCAGCAAAGTGCACATCACACTCCTCTGGAAACACCAATTAACCGCAAATCAGTTTTCTCCATGACAACTTTGCTGAGTAGTCAGAACATACTGATGAAGGGAGGATAATTAGAGGGAACTTGCTGAAGGATCCATTAGAGGAATGACCAATTTAGCAATTTCCTCTAAATATTATCTGAAAGCTTATTGCAGGTGTGTGCATACATGTAGGCTCAGAGGGACTAAAGAAAGACACAGTGCTCACACCTAGCCTGGTGCCCTGGATGTGCCGAATATTGCTTCTTTATTTAAGAGACCTGCCTCACAGTGGCAGCTTTTACTATTTTCATTTAGCTAAATTTTTTTCACAAACACACACCAACCCCAGGTTAGGTACCATAAACACTGGAAAGTGGGGGTACTTTTCTTTGTGGGTTCTGTGATATAAAAAGCAGGTATTCATGATTGTACAACAAGAACCTTACTGTCTGAGACCTTTAATATGGTGTGTATGTGTGTGTGTGTGTGTGTGTGTGTGTGTGTGTGTGTGTGTGTACACTCACATACATACATATGTACATATGGAGAATCTCCTAGGAGACAAGCATCTGGCTCATCTTCGAAGGAGATTCTAGATGTGTTTGATCAAGAAGGGAAGACCACACTGAGCGTGGATAGCACCATCCCAAGGGATAGGGCCCTAGATTCAATCAAAAAGACAAAAGCATTCATTTCTCCATGCGTTCTGTCTTTAGATGCAATGTGAGCAACTGCCTCTGTGCTTTCCCCACCCTGCTGATGTGTCTTCTCCACCATGACTATACCCTTAAACTGTGAGGCAAAATAAAACCCTCCTTTTCTCCAGTTGCTTTGGATAGCCACTTTGTTGTAGTAGTCAGAAAATTGACAAACACAGAAGTCACATGAATAACCATGCCCTGCTTATTCTCCTATGTAATGGTATTTAAATAGTATTAAAATTCCAGGGCCGGGGCTGTAGAGCGCTTACCTAGGAAGCGCAAGGCCCTGAGTTCGGTCCCCAGCTCCGAAAAAAAGAACAAAAAAAAAAAAAAAAAATTCCAGGGCCAAGACTCAATATTGGCTGTCACCACATTTTCCAGAGTCTCTATGGAGGCTTTCTTTCTTTTGTTTTCTCATATAAAATTCTGGTCTCTATCAAGATCTCTGACTGATTATTAATTTAATAAGACCAACATGAATCTTCCAATGATTGTGGAAAATGCTACATAGTTTCACAGCCTCCCTAATTGTAACTTGTCTGAGCTACTTCTGTGAGCTCCTGCTAGCTTCCTGATATCTCTAGCGTACACACTTGCTCTGACCTCTCTGAATATTTTGCTCCTGAAACTGCGAGCATACCTAATTACGTAGCCTTTGCACTGGTTGTACATTCCACCGATTGAACTCTCCACTGTAAAATCTGGGGCAATGACTAGTTTTAACTGCCAACTTGCCACAGCTTAAAATCTTTTAGGAGAAAAGTCTCAGTTGATTGTCTTTTACAGGTTGGCCCATGGGCATGTTAGTGGGGATTGTTGACTGCTAATTAATGTAGCAAGACCCAGCCTGTAGTGGGCAGCACACCTGATCAAGCGCATCCTGGTCTACCTAGCACTGAAGTAAGTTAGATGAAACAAGTGTGCAAGGCATACCACTTGCGTCCTTGCCCTTGTGAGGATGGAGTCACCTGACTGGATGCTTGAGCTCTTGCCTTGGCATTTCCTGCATGAAGGACTCTAGCTTAGAACCACAAGGAGAAAAAAACTTTCTTGATTCTTATTGGTTGTTTTTTATAACAGCAATAGAGGTGAAACACTTGGTTCGTTCCTTGTAGCTTTTCAGTGCCAACCTTGTCTAGAAAGCATTTCCGATCATGGAAGCAAAAGCTTCCATGGCACCTTAAAGTCCCCTTCCTCCCCACAACTGATTAATTAGAGAATCTCAACTCTATCTTTGTAATTTATTTTTATTGCATTTTCCTTGTTACTCTGTGGGCATGCATGTGTATATAGTGATGGGTATACATATGGCATGGCAGGCGTTTGGAGCTCAGAAAGGCAGTTTGGGGAGTCAATTCACTGCTACCTTGCAGGCTCTGAGAATCAAATTCACCTTGTTAGGTTTGATGGCAAGCATGTGAGCTACCTCATTGGTTCCAGTCTATCTTTATAGAGAAGTATCGTCTATGACTCTTGATGTATGTGATTTGGGGTATGATCTCCACTAAAATGGAAGTCAGCCTTATATCCTATTATTAAATGGGCAACCTCTACTGGTTCCTTCTAGGATCAGTGCCATCCAGAGGAAAACTAACTAAGACAAATACTGAAAATTTAGCATTGCTTAGTAAGAAAATTGTTCCTACACAGTCTCACAGCCAAAAAATATGAAAGGGCAACTACTCCACACAAGTAGTAGACAAGGATCGATTTGAGGGCGTCCTGCCAGTAGAAAGCATCCCCTTTGCCTTGAGGAACCCAAAGAGCAGATCACGACATTCCTCTATCGATGATCAGCTCACTACCACCAACTCACAACAAACTGCCTGCTCATATTTCCCACCATTTGTAGCCTTTCCCAAGAACCATCCTTTACAATTTAAAAAAAAAATCCAGCAAGCCCCACAAGTCAAAAATTTGAGAATTTCGATTTTTTTTTTTAGTTCAAAGCAGGGGATCAAACACAGAGGTTTAGTCGTACTAGGCACATTTTCTACCACCAAACTCATCCTTGGCCCAGCTCACTGACGTTTTTCTCAGGAAAACAGGGATGCACCTGTTGTTGCTCCCTAGTTGACAGCACTAGAATGCAGAAGGCCTGCCCTCTCTGTGGCTGCTTTAGCAAGCATGTAGGCTGTGTAGGATGTGTGTACATTGTGACTGTGCAGCTTGTAAGGGAAAACGCCCGAGATGACATTCATTTCATTGCAGGTCTGCATTCTTATTTGAACTCTGTGTGGGAAGTAGGCTAGCTGCAGGGGGATCTGATTGATATGTGTATCTTTTCTTCCTGCTTGACTCAAAACCTCCAGTTCAGATGAAACCTGATAATGCACACAACACAGTATTAATATGGCCCTCAGAGGGTCATCTTCAAACTGTGATCCACAGCAATTCATTAAAATGTACTGAATGTCCAGAAGAAGACAGGATAGGGATAACCAGGCTGTGCTCGTGCAAGCATAATGTTTTACTTCTTTATAGAAGTGTGTGCCAACCACTTGTTAATATAACTGCTTTTCAGATCATGGGAATTCGATTACTATGTACTTTGATATTTCCAGGTTTCTGTTTTTGATCCATGATGTCAAGTATAGCCTGAGATACACCGGAACACACATGAAGTTTAGCAGGGAAGGTAGTGTGTCTGTATTGCCAATACAACCACAAATAACACTCACTCATATGTTAGTCTGTCATTCCAACTCCAGGCTCTTCCAACCCATCTCCTTTTTTGATCCACTCTGGAAATGCTCAGTTATTCCTGAGCTCCAGGAAACTAGTTCTCACTCTTTCACTCTCAGAAATGCAATTAACAGTCCAACTTCCACTGTAAGGCATTAATGTGTTAACTGTGGCAGCACCTCTGACTGGGAGAAGCAGGGATTCATGAGCATAGAGATAGAGGAGGAGAGCAGCATTGTTAGCAAAGGAACTTTTGTAAATGGAGTATGCAGCTACTTTAGAAAATGAGCTTGTGGAAGTAAGTCATAGAGTTAAACCTCAACCCGTTAATAATACAGAGAAGACCTTTATAGATGACCCAGTAGATGACCTGTGTGGCTCTGCCAGGAACATGTCCCTAGCTCTGTCTTTCCTGTCATTCATTCTCTCCAAAGACTCTGACTAACTCCTGAAACACTATTAGTAATTTGCACCCTTGTTTACTACTCCATTGATAAAAAATAACCGGTAACAGATTCATGATCTCTGTGCAGAGCTGGGAGTATGGATGCTTTTGAACATCCGTGGTGTAATTTGCTATGGCTGTTATCATCCACTTTCCTTGGTCAAAAACATTCCATTGGCGAGATTGTGTAGTGATTATCTGAGGTGGTTTAGGCTTTAGCCCTCCCCCATCACATACAATGAGAGAGAGAGAGAGAGAGAGACAGAGACAGAGAGAGACAGAGAGGGAGGGAGAGAGACTTCATCAAGGTACTATCTAGGCACTTATACCAAATCATTCCAAATATAATTGTGCAGAACCACATCAATGTGAAAATATAAGTGTTGTTTTGATGGACATTTCATGAAACGATTCTATTCACCAATGTTCTGGTTTCAAACACAAAATAAACCATCCTTTCTCTAAGTTCTGATATTTCTCTAAGTTGAGATTATGAGTTGAAGGAAAAGAAAGAGGATCTTTAACTAAAGGAAGGAAGATCCCCTTCTTAAAAGACAGATGTAATTACATTTCCTAATGCAACTGGCTTTGTGGATGCAGTCTCTTATGGCCAATAATATTCCATGAAGATCCTATATAATTCCCATTTCAATCTCTCTGAACTAGATACCATATGTCAAAAAAAAAGTCACTGGAGTCACCTTCCGCTCCTAAGCTCCCTTGGTCACCATTTTGCAACACGGGTACTGTTATTCCATGAATTTCCTTGTGAATTTGTTCACCACAAGACTTAGTCTTCCAAACCAGGCATCGTTAAAATTAGAAACACAAACATCAGAGTATCAGAGTTAGCAAAATGCCTCATGTATTTTCCAAATGGCAGCACCTAAGAGCTTCAGCTACACTCAAAACTACAAGTTCTCTTTCTCTTTCTAGAAACTAGACTTTCTACAGTGACTAACTGTAGCATGTGAAGAAGATAAAAAGAAGGAAAAAAAGGATACTGAGACTGAGGTGGGGACGTCAGGAAGGAGGAATGTCTGTTACCTGCCGAGGTGTTACAAGAAATTTCATCTGTTGCAACGAAGACGAACTGATTTCTGGAAGAGAAGATAACATTCACAATACTGCTCGCTCAGGGGGAAACGTGCTCGCTGGCGATTGGTTCCATGTGCACGGGTGAAGGGTGGGGAGGGGGCTGCGTCTGCATGGGTGTGGCGAGGAAATGTGCTGATGGACCGTGGAATTGGGAAGCTCAGAAAGATCACAAAACAGGCATGCGGGACCACTTAAATGAAATCATGAGGGCACCGGGAGGTGGGCGTGTACAAGCTGTTGTGCCAGGGTATTAATTAATACTGCATGTTACTAAAGCATGCCAAGGTGCATGGCTAAGGCCAAGCTACGTGATGTTGTGCTTACATAGGATTTCTAATGCTAGATACATACTATGACTTTTTAAAACTAAAGACTATTATTAGGAAAAGAGTGTACCAGGACTAACTAGGAATATCATAACACTCCGTATATTATAATATAGTATTCAAAACTGATTTTAAAAGGCAAGAAAAATACTTTCATTATAGAAGAGAGCATTAGAAAACATTATATGAAATTAGGTTCTGGATAATAATTTATCAAACTAAGTTAATTTAGGAAGACAAAAATCTCACCAACTAAAACACCTATCTTTCCAAATTATTCTTTCTTGAGTGGTGGGGGGTGGGTGTGTACATGCAGTGGTGCACATGTGGAAGTCAGAGGACAAGCAACGGTCTTATTCCTTGCCATCGGCCTGGCTTGAGACAGCATCTCCTGTTATTTCCAGCTCTGTACACCAAGCTAGTTGACCTATGAACTTCCAAGGATTTTCCCGTCTCTGCCTTCTACTGCACTGTACAGACATACACCACTGTGTCTGGCTCGAAGGGTCCTTGATGGATTTGAACTCAAGTTCTTACAACTGCACAGCAAATGCTTTACCCACTGAGCAATCTCCCCACTGTGCTCAATTTAATTTGTAATGATGCATATTGGAAAGAAAAGTTCAAAAAGTAAAAAAATGCTTTTTCACTTTGATTTATTAAATACAGACAGATGATAAAATCCCCTTAAGGTGTTTTCCATGGTGGCAATTCCGTGTAATGAGTTCACATGCAGAGGTACCATTGATTTCCCTAGAAATTTGATATCTATACCTTGCTGATTGGATTGACTCATTGAGATGGGCTAGGATTTTAAATGCCTTGAAAGCCTCCCAAAGAGGTGCTGGGTTCTCATTTGTTAGATTCTTACTGTGCATGGGGACCAAGAACCCAGACAAATGCATTCTGGGGGAGTCTTAGTATGATTGCTTTTGTTCCAGTGTACAAAGAACATCCAGCAATTGAGCATTTCATAAAACATCTTAACAGAGTTTTACTGTCACAGGAGGTGCACCTCTGAATATAAACAGGGATGCCTCTAGAATATTCCCTGAAACTTAACATTCTGTGAAAACTCTAGTTGCTTCTAAACCAATAAAATCCTAAAAAATATTATGTACTCTCTGAGAATACTATCTTCTATAAATCTAAAGTCAAAACTAAGTTCCTTTATCATCTATCTTAAAACAATAAAAGTAAGTTTGGCTGTATCTTTGCTACATTTTTATTATGACCCAAACTTTTTGAAACTTAGAAACTATTGAGTTTTGGATTCCCTAGGCTTGAGGAGCAATACAATTGATATATCGGAAAATGAAAGAGATATATGATCTAGAATTTGATTTGCCTTATATAAGAACTGGTGAGGTTTGGCATGCCTAACCTGAAGGTGAGTATTCTCAGCATGCATCAGACAAGCACTTAAAATGACCTTCATTCACAAGGTGCCTAGAACAGGAGTTCAGCCATAGCTGAGCATGGCAGCCTTGTCCATTTACAGGTTGGGCTCTTAGAAGAAGCATTCCCAGATGCATGCTGTGCTTAATTATTTAAGCAGAGCTCCCTTACTTATAACCCCTTATTCTGTAATACTGCAAACATATATGTTGCTTCTGCATGGTTCCCTTCTAAGGAATAGTCTAAATAATCAGTGACCTTGAACTGACCCTCCTGTCTCCAATTGCATGTTACAATAAGAGGCCTATGCCCTTACACCTAATTTTATGTAGTACTGGGAATTTAACCTAGGGCTTCATGAATGATAGGTAAGCATTTTACCAACTGAGCTACAATCCCAACTCCTAGGTTGTTAGGTGGGCTGAGCTGGGATGATTGTAGGCAACCCACACATAGATTAAGTTGTTAGTGAAAGAATAGAGAAAATTTCCAAAATTAAACCCAGAGAATTAAACCCAGAGGTATCATTTTAAAGTAACTAGATCTTAAGTTCTCCAGAATTTTATGCAATGTGTTGTTGTCTTTAAGAGTGATCTTTTGGACACCATGATTTTTAATTCTTAAAATGTCACATTTTTTTTCTCCTGTTTCCTCTCTCCATCCTTCTTCTTTTTTTCTTACTTCTCCTGTCCTTCCTTCACATCTCCTTTCCATCTTCTTTCCTTTTATTCTTCTTCTTCTTTCTCTCCTACTATCTACCATTGTTTCTGGTAACCTTCTCTTATATTTTCTCTTTTTCCTTTTCCGTCTTTTTTTTTTTTTTTTTTTTTTTACATTTGTTTGTGGGTAAAATCTTTTTACGTCACATAGTCTGGCCTCAAAGTTCTAGCATCAACAGATTTTCTTGCTTGGGGCTTCTGAGTAACTGGGCCTGTCCCGTTATTGTTTTTATAGTTTTTGAGAATATTGTGGAAGTAAAGTGATCACATTTGCTTTCATAACTCACTTTCTAAAAAGAATTAGCTTAGCTGGCTTCCGTTAAGTAAAATGAAATCTCAAAGGTCTAAGACTCATTTCCAGTAGTGGCAGAGAGAAGAAAATGGTGCACATTGCTCTAGTATCTGGAGAACTTACAAGAGGCCTTTCAAAAATGATGACCAATTTGAGCATGAGTTCTGTGCTATTCTGCTTTATTTTCAAATACACATTCAGTACCAGTCCTGTTCCCTTCCGGAAAGATTGTCATAAAATGTCAGTAAAGTGCCTTTCTACAGAGCTCATCAAATATACAGGGTCAGTCTGGGAGGCTACCTGCCTTCTAAGATTTTTCTTTCATTAGTTGGTTAAGTAAGATCAATAGGAACATTGTATCAAAGAAGCTCAAAGGAGAGGCCAATGTGATCACCAATAGAGGAATGGTTCTAATCTTCTCAAGGGTTCCACACTGGTCCCCATTACCCTTTGCTGTAGCACTTTACAGACATTTTTGTCCCTTCTACCCTGAAGGAACATTTAAGACATGAAATAGAAATAAATGTCCTATTTAGATACCTATATACAGGCCATGTGTTGATTCGTTCTATGAAGCCATTTATCCCAAATTACTAGAGAGCAAAAACAGGATGAAAGTTGTAGCTGGAAAAGTGCTGTCCACAAACAAGCTCAGAAAGAATCAAATGATCTGAGCAGTGAGGGTGTAGAGCCACCTCTCGGGCTAAGAAAGGAGGATGGTACCATGGGCACCATGTTTACCATTCTTCAGACAGACCCATCCATTTAAAAGGCAGCCAATGCCTTATTTACAACAGAACTTTCATTGTAGATGATGGTGTCTGGCTGGCATTCTCAATCTTGGTTACATGGTGATTACCTAGGGGACTTATGATATTGTAGGCAACCAAATTATACCAAGCCCCACTGACTGGGCATCGTTGTGAATGGAGCTCAAGCATGGACTACTTCTACTTCCCTGGCAATTTTCACATGCACTGGAGTTTGAGTATGAGTTGTCTGGTTGAATGGTTTGTAGCTTGAATGATCCATAGACTCACAGGGAGAGCTCATGGGAGTGCTACCTGCTGGCTCTCCTCAGCTGGCTTAGCTGATCTGAGTCAGATTCCGACAGACACTCTGAACACGATCATACTGTATCAATAGCCAACACTGAGTTGGTAAATCTTTCATTCCAAGTATGGAGAGCTATGCTCGCTGGGACTACAGACTCAAATATGAATTAAACACTTGCCTATGATGTGAGACTGCTAAATATCATTCATACCTACACATTCACTTCATCTTCCCACACCCCCTCTTGTGACTGCACTGATGAAAGATGAGTAAACTGAGGAAGGCCAGTTGAGGCAAAAGGCTAAGTGGTGGAGATGAAATACAAAAACCATTATCTGGAACCCAGCCTCCTACCCTTCCTTCCTCTGAGATTCTGCTCAGAGGCAGTCACCGGGCAGTGTTCTATCAGCAGTAGTAGTAAGCCCACCTCTCTAGGGAAACTTCCTATGTAGAAATACACCTCTGAATCTGCAGCTTCTCTGAGAAAAGTGATAGATATTTGAATTGCTCTTTGGGTACAATATGAGTGAGGACTGAGAGAAATTATTATAAGGATAATCAACCCCACGATACAGAAATGGCATATATCATTTTATCTACTGACTTACTTCCATTTTAAGATGTTTTCCAGCCGTCCAGAGTCTATATGACTCAGCTGGTGGCATATTTAAATTAGTCTTGTGGCTTACTATGTATCATTTTTATCTCTCACCCCTCCCACCCTAGGTTAAATCTCATCTATTTGCAATTTCTTTCTGAAAATAATTACCCTCTGACTTCTAAGTCTCAAGTGAAAATCATGTCCTTCTACTATGTCTCAAGGAGATTTAAAAAGCCAGACAGAGGTTAAAGGCGGGCTTCTGGCAAGACCAGGTGAGGCCAATTGCAACTGTCCCTTCTCAAATAGCACCAGTGCTGTTTCGTGGTTAGAGGTTCAATTGTCTCCTCACTCTTTGGCTCCTCGATTCTATATTGTTATTGTTTAAAAACTCCAGATCCGTGTTGCTTATAGTGAGTCTTTGTGAATCACATGCTATAGATGTCAAACATAACACAAGACTTATGCACATTTAAAGCCCTACGGGATGCTGACTACAAAAATCCCTGCAGCCTATAGGTGGTCTCTTGGCCTGACAGGTGGCAGCTGGAGTCCTCCAAGATAGCAATGGGATGAAGTCTATTTGATTCTACCTGTAAGCTCTGGGAAATCTTTTAGTCATAAGTCTCAGAGGGTCTGGACCTTGATAGACCAAGGATTTGTGTGTGTGTGTGTGTGTGTGTGTGTGTGTGTGTGTGTGTGTGTGTAGATGTATAAGTCACCTTTTGGTGTTATTCCTCCAAATTTTACTTTTTTACTTTTACTTTTTGATGATGATGTTGATGATGACAATGATGACAACTTTTGGTGTTGTTTGTTTGATTCATTGTTTGAGACATGTTCTCACTAGGTACTCCTAGCCGATCTCAGGCATGCTTTATAGACCATTCTGGCCTTATGGGCACAGCCTACCTCTGCTTCCTGAGGGCTGGGATAAAAAGAATCATGAGGCCTGAATTAAATATATTTTTAAATCTACTTCCATTTATTCATATGTATGGACACACATGCCAAAATGAACATGTGGAGGTGAGAGGAAAAGTTATTGGAGTTGGTTCTCTTCTGCCATGTAGATCCTTGGGGTCAGGTCATTAAGACTGGGAACAGACTCCCTTACTCACTGATTTGTCCTGTTAGCTCCGTTGGTCTTTCAGATGGTCATTGAGGACACAGTGCTAAGTCTGATGGTGCATGTTCTTAGGGCCTCTGTGACATTGGAGAAGGCCTGAACTAAATATGTCTGTCTTCACTCTCATAATTTCACGTGTGCTTCAGTTTTGTTATTTAAAGGAGAGTGAAAGAGCTGTTTTTAATCAGTGTTCAACATCTTTCCCGTTCTAAAATCCTACTCTGGAATGTTCAGATCCCAGTGAGATCTGCCTTCCTGCCTTCCCTGGGGTTATTTTTATTTAGGATTTTATATAATATAACATATATATATTATATAAAATTCTAAATATATATATATATTATCATGGACAGTGGGATGTGACATATACAAATGAACTAGCAAATAACCAATTAAAGTAGAAAAGGCTCCAAAACGATATATCATGACTTCCTGTTTTTTTAAAAATGTCGAATGTATGAAAGCACATTTAGAGTCACATCATTTAGACAACTCCTTTGTTTATGTTGTATTAGTTAGGATTAAATTAAAAGGAAAGGAGTTGCCAGTTTTTCCTGAATTTGGCTGTTTGATTAGACAACCTTGGGTTTTGGCTAGTCATCTCTAAGGGTCTTTGCCTGACCTGGAGACTGTCATTTCAATCTCTCCCAGGTCTACCTTTCCACCTACTTTCAAATATACGGCCACTCAGACAGAACAGCCAAGAGATTCTAGAAGGCAGAGGGCTGTCGTTATAAACTGAGTCTTATTAGAAAGGTTACTTCAACTTTCAGGGCTTCAGTTTTATCACTGGGAAATGGAGCCAAGACTTAAAATGCATGTTCCTCACAGACCGTGAAGATTTAGCAGAAAATGAAAGCAGTGTGGGAGATATAGGATCCTCTTCTGTGTCACTTAAACAAAGGGTTGGGGGAACAGCAGGAAGAGGTGATCTGGAAGCTAGATTTGTCCTGGAAAGGGTGAGTGTCATTCTTAGGAAGCTGGTACATCTCAGGGGACTCCATATCTGTTGAAAGTACACGAGAAGAGAATCTACATCCAAGGAGAAGCATGACGGTGTAGAAAATGTTTTTGAACTCCATTGGACAGCACCACTTCTGATGATCATGACAAAGATAATGATATTCCGAGTGCTGATCTCAGGCTCCAGCTGAAGAGCTTCCATGCAGAACCATGTACATTTCTCCAGGAAGCCAAGGCCTTAGTGACCACTTATCTCACTTTAGAGATAAGGCAAGTGGAAGGCTGATAGTCTCTAACCATGCCCACATTCTCTCATGCTAAGATTGTATTCTGGCTTAAACCTAACTTTGTGACTATCTTCTGTATATCAGTGGCAAAGACTGATTAGCAGGCATATACATTAAAGACCATGAACAATAAATAGGAGGTCCTGTTTCAAATCATAACTTGGCTACATACAGACATAGGATACTGAGCTAAGCATAGAATCTCAACATGCTACTGTTGTGGTGAGTCTTGGATCTGATCAGACCAAAAATGAACTCATAATTTAAATGGAATTATGGCAGCCACCTCTTTCAAACCAGTGCTTACAATGAATCATCTCTAAGCTGCCCATCACTCAGAAATTAAGTATCAGCATACTGAGTTCTAGCATCCACCTCACACTTAGTTTAATGGGTATGATTTGTCCTCTGAGAAGATGAAAAAAGCAAGACCTAGTGACACTAGAAGAAACCAGATGTGGCTCCTGCAGGGTTTGTTTTATATCAATGACAGCCTATTATACAGCCAATGACAGAATCTTAACATGGAAAGCTATAACCTTGGGGGTAAGAAAATGATAATTACAGCCACGAGCCAGTTGAAGCAGGTGGTAACAGGGGAACATACTTTGAGAGATGCCAAACATTTAAGAGGTTACTGAAGAAGGGCAAGTGGAGATGAGATAGTAGCAAGTGGGTGGAACCATGAGTGGGTCATCGGAGGTGTGACATTCTTCTGTCACCTTGGGCTAAAGATGATATTTCAGGTAATTTCAAGGTAAATTATGAAGATAACAAAGGAGGGAAAATGCTTGGGCTTAATTGCTTGAACTCCTTTAAATCTATTCATCTATCTAAACACCACGTGTTATTATGTAGCAAAACTAAGCCTAGATGTAATGCCAGACAGCTAGCAAACTAAGAGTCTTCCGCTCTTATCCAGCAACAGCCCATAGCCCTGCCAGGAAGCTGTTTTCTCCCTATTTTATATGTTAGTTAAGTATGAAATGCACTACAGTTCTGAAGAACATTGGATTCCAGAGGTTAAATCAATCACTGTGATTTACACTGGTGAGGAAAGTCATCAAGGGCCATTCGTTTCTGTCAGATGACTTTTTGCATGAAATTGCTACATACAAATATAGCTACATACAGACTTAGATGTCACATGCTAATAGGGACTAGTTCTGGAAAAGAAGTCAACCTATGCTCTTGGGCTCAGAGGTCATAACTTGCTTTGATGCTGTTAGAGGTAGTAGGAGAGAGTTTTAATGAAAAAAAATCCTCTAATTTCAAAAGATAACAGGTTTAGCATATGTACTAGTGTCAACGATGGTAAGAGAAAGGAAAAAAGAAGTCAACAGTTTTAAATTTGTGTGTGTGTGTGTGTGTGTAAATATATATGTGTGTGCATGAATGTATAGAGGACACAGGTTAATATCAGAGTAGTCTTATATATACACTCCCCACCTCGATGTTGACTGAGCATCTTTCACTGAACCTGGAGTTGGCTTTTCAGCTAGGCTGGCTGCAAGGAAGATCTATGGATTTGACTGTGTGCTTCCCAGACTGGGATTATAAGTGCATGCCACCATGCCTTGTTTGTGTACAGTGGCTGGGTATCTGAACTTGAGTCCTCATGCTTATGCAACAAGGACTTTGCCCAGGTTGAGGGGGAGACATCTACAGATATTTCATGAGCTAAGGTTATTCTGCCTTGGGATTGTTTCCTTCTGCTCTGCTTGATGGCTGTCACCTACCAAATTCACTATTTGTAATAGGAAGGGCTCACCCGGAAGCGGTGGAGTCTGTTTTCACCACACTTTTCTAATCTACCTCTAGGAATCCAAGATTTCGTAAATGTTCATGGTGGGGCCCTGATGGCACTACTTAAAAGATAGATTTCATTTGCTTTTTTCGTGGCCCATCAAGCCAATGATCTGCAACAGGAAAAGCATGTAATTAGGCCATGACATGACCAAAGGAGCTGTTAGACCTTGTCTTGTCACCTGCAGAAGTGGCTCCCCACATGGCTGTGACAGCCATGGTCTATCGGGTTTGGAATGCCCTTAATTTCTCCCTGGTCCCTTGTTGGTCCAGCCTGTGGATTATAACAGCCCTATTTTTTAACTGCCTCAATTACGTATTCATTCAACAGTGCATAACACTAGCGAAGCCATGGTAGGCTACAGATAAAAGATAATTAGTTCTCGAGGCCAAATTTGGACACATTTTAAAGTAGATGTGTATGTGAGGAGTGTGGAGTGTACGATTGTGTGTGTGTGTGTGTGTGTGTGTATGTGTTATGTATAGGTGCTTAAGTGTATGTATGTGAATGGTTTCTAAGTTAAAAAGAAGAGAAAATCAGGAAATAGGCCATTTCATAACAGCAGCATCGCTCCCCGCTGCTCACAGTTTGGCATTCATAGGCCCAAACTTCAGGCTCTGTCTGCTTCCTTCTTTACAATTTCAGAATCATCTTACTTATTCTCAAATTAAATCAACAGAATCTTAAAGGGTATGTTGGGAGAAAATATAATTAGCATTGTTGTAACTTTTTGGAGATTTAGACTATAAAATCAGAATAATTTTAAAGAGACCGTAATATATGCATGTGCTTTACTAAAGAATTTGCTTTTGCCTGACATTTGAGTCTTAGATCATGGCTCTCTCAGAAATACCTTTCTTTTTAAATATTCTAGAACTATTTAGAACAACTAACTTCTTTTTCTCTTCTTGAAAGGGTTACATGTCACTCAAAATGGTAACAGAATCTGTTATGGAAATAATTTTTCAATAAAAAGGGGGGGGGACATAAAATAAGACAATATCCATACACATATCTACGTGGAAATGTGCCTGTGTGTGCACAGGAGCATGCACACACATTTATATTTGCTACATAGAGGTTTAGTAAAATCCTGAGTATACTTTCAGCAGTGGCATGGGGATAAAAAAGGATATAAATAAAGACATTGGTGACTCACTCCTGCTACATTTCTATTATAAGGTGACAGAGCATCTTTTGTTTAAAAAAAATGAGAATTGCTCATCACAGTGACAGAAATGACTTAAAACTAAAACCAAGAACAATCTTGGTGAGCAGTTGTCACAGGCCAGTGAGGAAAGGCTCTTTTGCACTTCACTCCTTACCTGACAGTCAAGAATGACTTTATCCAACTGGGCCCCACCAGATAGTCCTCTTGGGTCCACCCCAAGCCCTCACGTGTTTGCCCTCTGTGCTCTGTTGACCTGGGAGCATCGTTTGTGATTGGCATGATCAAATTTTGTCATAGCTTCCCTAGATTATCTCAACAGTTTTTTCTCAAGAAGATTTAAATTATAAACAGGAAGCCGCCATGCAATTGTCAAGATTTATTTTCCCAAGACAGTATAAAAGGGAAATTGCGTATAAAGTGACAGAAGAAGAAAAAAAGGTGTCATGTGTTTTTGTGGCCCATTCTTAGAGGAAGAAGATTTTAGGTGAATGGTAGAAAGAAGCCTGGGCAGAACTCAGTAGTTCCGAGAGAGAGAGAGAGAGAGAGAGAGAGAGAGAGGGAGAGGGAGAGGGAGAGGGAGAGGGAGAGGGAGAGAGAGAGAGAGAGAGAGAGAGAGAGAGAGAGAGAGAGAGAGAGAGAGAGAATGGCTATATTCCACTTTTCCAGCCCTCCTGCCTCAGGAAGGTAGTAAAGACATCTGTGAACTTGAGACCTATCCTTACACGTGTCCCTAAGAACAGGCATGGGCTTGCTTCTGATGTCCTGGAATAGTTGAAATTCTTATCACACTAGGTTTGAAAAAGAAGAGGTGGGAAACCAGGAAATGCACCCACCCCCTTCTTTCAACTGAGTGTTCTCATTAAACATCCTGCACAGTCTATACATTAAACTCTATATTTTAGTGCATGGCTAGAAAAAAAAAAAACAAAGTAAAGTCATCAAGTTCAGATGGTACAGCAATTTTTGTGAAATAATCTTTCTCTAATGGAAAAAGAAAAAGTCCCGAAATGGTGAACTTTTTATTCATGATGCTCACTTATGCTGGATAGTGCCAAAACTAAATTTTCTATATATTTAAATTAGATAAGGATGCTAAGTAAAATAATCTTTCTTTCTCTTCCTTCCTCCCTCCCTCCCTTCCTCCCTCCTTACCTCCCTTCCTTCCTTTCTTTCTTATTTATTTTTTTCAAGACAGTTTTTCTGTGTAATCTTGACTGTCTTTGTACTTCCTTTGTAAACCAGGCTGGCCTCTAACTCAGAGATCTGCTTGTCTCTGCCTCTCAAGTACTGGGATTAAAGGCATGGGCCACCAGTGCCAGCCCATGGCTTATCATGTTAAATGAAGCCGATTACTTCCAGAAAATAACTCCCAGAATAGACTGAGGGGCTACACAACTGGGAATAGACTCAGATGCCTCAGATACCTCTAAGGTTTTACCTAAGAATTTAGTTCTGATCTCTGTAGATTTCCTCATGGTGAAATATAAGAGAGAAAAAGACTGCCTTCTGCTCCCTTGACCTTGCTCTTCATCACTCTCTCCTTTCCTCCCTCTGTCCTGCTTTCCTTTCCTTCCTTCTGGCTTTATTTTCCTTCCACCCAGGGATAAGTACTATCCATTTGACTTCACATCCATCTATCCATCTCCCCATCTACCTATGTTTCTATGTCTGTCTCTATCAACTATATACTTTTCAGTATGATACCAAGACATGTCTTCTTACACATATTACAATTTAAGAAGGATACTAATCTATAATCTCTCTGGACCCTCTATTCCATAAAACCATCTTATGAGTTCCTGGTCTGAATATCGCTCAGCACCCACCATGACTGCCTGAACTCAGTCCTGGCTCTCTTCTTCTGAGATTTCTCTCCAAATTCTTAGACGTTGCTAAGAACAGTGTAAGATAACAAGATTTTGCTTGGGTTTATTTTAGGGTGAGATATACGGAATTGCCAATATTATTCTTTCTTTTCTTATCATATAATAACAATGAAACTTTCAGAGCTCAGAAAATGAGGAAGAATACATTGAAAGCAAAATCCTATCTCTTGCAGCATCTTTACTTAGTCTAAGGATGCCTATATGGCCTGGTTCTGCACAACTACGCCAATACCACTCTGTCCTGTGTAGATCTTTAGAGTGAGTAAATGCTTTGTAATTTCAGTTGACTTTTAATGAGCATCTCTTAACCAGAAGATCTCTTTACATAATTGTGAGGATTCCATTTTATTTGTGTTCCAGAGCACATTTTTCTTGCTTACATTAAAAATTTTTTATATTATGAAACTCAAAAACCCTCGTTATAATAAAAATGTAAGAAAATATATTTAGGGTAAAAAGTATTTCATAAAAATCAATTTTAATATAAACAGATTTCCTAAAAGTGTCAACTGAGAGACAATAATTTTCCATGAGCACATTATTCTCATCTGCACAGAACTTGATAGAAATCTCCTTTCCTAAGTGATAGATAGTGATATGCCTCGATTTTCAGTATCATGTCCTACCTTACTTATATAAAATACTATATTTTTAAAAGAAAAATCATGTTTTAATTGATATAAGAAGTATCCCTGGTCCAACCAATATTTATTGTTAAACTTGACAGTAAAGCATTTTGTTCTTAGTTGTTTTCTATCCACTCTGTGTCTAACTGCTCTCTTCCCTAATGTGGAGGGACGCTTTCATGCACCAATCCTTAAGGAATGTTAGAGTGTCAGCAAGCAGGACAAGCATGACCAGGCTTCATCTTCCTAGGCAGAGTGTTTTGTCAATGCTATATACACACCGGATATTCCCCCACTATGAGTGGCATAATTCGTTCCCCTCTTCCCACCTCCCAGTTGGACAGCCAAAAGATGCAACGAGGACCAAGCCATAAAACACAAAGAACCAAGAGCCAATCAATAAAGAGAGACCTGCACCCCAGGCTTATTCCAAGCAAGCCATTCATAGAGCTAATGTGATGGACCTGTCCAACCCAGCATGTATATACCACAAACACATTAGCAACACCGAGTGGCATGCAATGACCAGATGACCACAGGCCCCACCGCCATGCTCTGATTGGTTCAAGCTCATAAAACAATCTCCTTGAGAGGCTGGACAGTTGGCTTCCATTACAGCAAAGCAATATATTAACCAAATAAAGAATTGATCAGGTCAAGTGTTTACCAAATGCTTGTAAAAAGTTAAAGAATGCTGTTCACCTATCCCCACTTGATTCATCAATGAAGCTATGATGTTACCTAAGTTCAATTCAACCTTTGTGACTTGGGAAAAGATGATCATCATTCAGAATTTCAATACCCAGAGACTTTTGGGCTGCTCTATGATTGTCAACATGTGATCATTTAACCAGGAAGATGATGGACAGGGAGCTGCAAGCTAAAACCCTTCCGGGCAGCACTGAGATTACTGCTGTTCAATACTTCTCAAAGGGTTCCTGAATCTTTAATTTTAGAAGGGTGAAGTTTGGGTTGAGTGAAGACAAAATCCTACCAGTGGATGAGAGTTGGGCTGGGGAAGCAAAGCACATTTGTCTTCCCTTTGGAGAAGGCTGAAGAATCAGTCACAGCGAAGGGATATTGCTGTGTTGCTTTTGATTTAATTGACAATCAGTGACTATTTCTCAAATATTCCCCACTTGGCTGATTTCCCTTCAAGTTTGAAAGGGTTTCTTTTGGCTCAGAAGTTTTTGTCTTTGTCTTCCCGTCAAAGACAAAGGGGAAAGGAAGGGTCTGTCCCTACAGACGCTGAGACTATAAAAGTGCAACAGCTTAGCACCGCCCTGCTCACCTTCTCCATCTTTAGTAGAAATTCAAAAGCTCTTCTGGCAATTCCCCATCCCCCCGACTGTATTTTAATAAAGCTCCCTCCTTGTCTGCAGTGATTAAAAATAAAAGGTACCACTGCTTAATCGTGATAAATCAAACCAGAAACCTTATTTTAGAGATTGTTTTCTGGTAATTCACCTATTACTGAATTTACCTCAATGAATAATTCCATAGGTGACAAGTATTCTGCTCACAATAAAGTTAAATAGAGCCAGTAATCAATTTCCACAGCAACCAAGAAGACCTAATGTGCAAATATCGCTAAGAAACAGCAAGAGGCCAATTACATGGCAAAAGAATATAGTTAGTGGGTTCCTTCGTCTGCAACTCTTCGACTAAACTGGGAATTGCAGTTATTAAAGATTTACCAATCCAAAAATGAGGGTAATTTTTTTCAGTAGAATATATCACCAATTGAAAACTCTCAATAAATTTAAAATTGTAGATTTTATATAGATATTTTCATATATGGTGTTCCACAAAACAGAGAATTGTCACTGTTTTAAGTGCATGCAGAGGGATACGGTGAGCCTGCTCAGTAACTCTAAGAATAGTATTAAACGCTGTTGTTTGTTTGTTTTTTATCAAGTGTCTAAATTAGTCTTATTGAAGAAGGCGATTTAGAGTCTATCCTTATAATTAACCTTCTTTCAACTTGGGGCTAAATGCACTTATTCTTAGGAGAAGCAAGATAAACACTCAAGGAAATAAATCTGTTTAAGATTCTTATAATTATGCAGCAGGCTAAAGTTACTATGATTATAATTACATACAAAGTGGGCGTTTGAGAATTTAGCATCTAGAGATATTTTCATAAAATAATTAAGGGCTGTAGCTGAGCCTCATTACAATTGAGACCGTGTGGATCTGCAGTGCTTGGGATTTAATAACATTTAAGCCTTTTCATTTGTAGAATGATCTCAAGTATTTCAAGATTGTCATCATTTTTATTAGCCTTCTTGACCCTCTCAATTGTCCTAACCCGGTGTCAGAGAATACTGAAGATAACAATTTACATGAAGCATCTTGCATCTTGCCAACTGATGATTGGATAAATGGATAATTCATGTATTTACAAGTGTGTCTGGCCAGTAGCTTGGGTTTTTTTTTTTTTTTTTTTTTTTTTGAAGATTCTCTACAACTCAGAAAATGGGCTACGAGTGCTCACAAGAAAACAGTGAAAACTCCTTGTAGTCAGACAGCAAACCTTGGCTCATTTCTGACGAGTTTGTGTGTGGGGCTAAGTACGGCCTCTTAAATTCAGGATTTCTTTTGCTTTAATAAAGTGCAGGAGAATTCTGCAGCTGCGGCAGTGTAACAACCCTTCCTGTGAGAAATGGGATAGGGGTGCAGGAAAAGTGCACCACAGCAAACGGAGAGGTGCTGCATAGCTACAAGCCAGGCGGGAGCCCAGTGTCTTTCAGGGGCCACACCCCTTGCCTGCTTGCTTACCTGTCTGACCCAGCATGCCTCAGCCACACATGCAAATCATTACCAATATTATTTTATTCATGAAACAAATCCTCAAATTAAAATAGTCATCACGAAAATAAGCGCCCTCCAGGACATTCTTGCATGCAGGGCATCTGAACATTCACATTGATGTCCTCAGAGAACAGAGCCAGGAAATCGCATTCAATATGGAAACACACGCATTTGGGGTTTGTTGGTTGGTTTACTGCCCTGCCCCCGACAAGGCACCTATATAGAAATAGCTATAACTGTTTTAGAAACCATCACATTGCCAAAGCCTGGGGACCAAGGCATTCACACACATCCATCCGGAATTCTGCACTTGTCAAATACACTTCTGTACCTCCAGCTGCCAGTCTTCATGTGAGGTGTGCAGTGTGAATGAAAGCTGGCTTAGGTTTGTAAGTTTGGGCACCGCCCACCATGGGCACCGCCAAGATCAATGAATGTCCTTATGAAAGCCAGGTGTACTGCTTGCTCCTTTACATTGAATTCAATGGAGCAGAGGGGAATGCGGGAATGGAAGGGAGCCTTTAGGCTTATTCCCTTCTCGTCTTCTTCCTATGTGTTAAATGAGACTATGGTCTTACAGAGAAGGCCATACGAAGGTTGTACTATAGTGTGTGTGTGTGTGTGTGTGTGTGTGTGTGTGTGTGTGTGTGTGTGTGTGTGTATAAGAGACATGGATACAGGAATAAGGAGGTCTCCTGAAAAATAGATATCCAGGGACAGAGCAGACGTTCTCAGTCTTACAACAGACGGGGTGAGGAGTTCACAATGAGCAAGGCTTAAACATCCATCTTCTCTTCAAGTAGCCTGTGTAGAACTTTGCCACAGGCCCTAACTTTTAGGGGTTTCCTCCTCAGTAGTCATGCATTGTTTTCAAGCAAGACCAGATAAGAATCCTGCCCCACCAGCTGTCTTCAAGTCATCTAGAGAAGGAAGACCCTTACCTGTCACTGTAGGCAGCAGCAGTGGCAGGGGTGGGCTGGGCGTAGCGGTATGCAGCGTAACCACCCTACAATGCAAGGGAAGAGGAGGCTTAGCAATGCAGAGCCCAGCTCAGTGACACCCAGTGCTCAGGAGCCCACACCAGCACAGCAGGTACCCAGGTCCACCCATCCAAGTTTGAGGTTAATGAAAGCTTAGTAGCAGAGCAGAAGTCAAAAAACACTGAAGAGAGGAGGTTGAAGATCAGGCCTGGCTGTGTGTTAAAGGTTAGAAATCCTAAGCACATCTTCGGAAGGCAGAGCCCGTGCCCTTTGAAAGAAATGCACCTAAGTATTAATGGTGATAGTCTCAGGGAGAGGATTTAATATTCTTTCTACTTTTCTGAACTTTCCAGGTTTTCAGAAATGACAATGCTTTACCATAACTTACCAAATATTAATCTAAACTTTTATTAAATAATCTGTGATCATTTATAAAGAGTAAGCACGCTCTTGCCTCATATTGACTGTAGAAATCAGATCCATAAGTTCCTTAGTAATTGTGTGTGTGTGTATTATTTAATCATTAATGGTTTTGTAGAAGGCTTTATTAATGTTCCATAACTATTACAAAGTAAATAATTGTCAAAAATTGTCTTTTCAGCTGAAAATGTAACACATGTAACAGGTCACACATATCACACAGCTACAGGTCACACACATCATACAACTACAGGTCACACAGCTACAGGTCACACATATCATACTTCTCACACACATTCCGATGCAGAATTTGGCTCAGGGGAGGGGAATATGATAAAGCCTTCCAATTTGTAAATAAAATCATTAAGAGAAAAAAATCTGCAAGGGAAAATAATTAACATTTAGTTCTGTGTACCAGTAATTGCCATTGTTCAATTAAGCAAAGAGGAAGCACAAATGGGCTTCTTGAGGAGGAATTGTGTGCAGTGGAGCATTGATTATCAAACCCAGTCAAGAACTGCTTGCTCAACAGACCAGGACAATGTGTCAGCCACCCTAGAATGATCTCAGCACAATTACAATACTGGACCCAATGTCCAGAGGCAACAGGGGCTTATTCAGGTTCTAATGAGTGCACAGTATGGTGATCTTCCAAGAGATGGCTTTTCACCCTCACTGTGAGGGGCTAGCTCTGGGTAGAGTGCTGTGTCTGAGGATTGACAACTGCAAAATGCCCAATGACAAGAGATCAAAGTTGACAAGCAACATACATGTGGCCTTATACACAGGGATGAAACAAGGCTACAGAAGTAACTTTAAACACATAGGAAACAGCTTCCAATAGTGTCTGCCACTGTTTGTCACTAAAATCCTCCAGCATGTACCAAGAGAGCCAGTTTTTCTATGAGGAAATTTATTCTTTGGATGAGTTTTAGTAAAGACACACCCAAGACATCTTGGTGGATAATCGCCAATAATACAGAGCCAGGAGTTTTTGTGTCAGCTTTCCTTAAGGAAAAAAAAATGTGTAATTTAAAACAAGAAAGGTCTTAGCCAGACACCACCTGGTGCTCCAAACACTGTGTTCTCTAATGAGGGATGGGAGAGCTCATTAAATGTGCTGAAAAGTCATAAAAACAAAGCAGGTGTCAGACCAGAACTGAACTCCAGAGGAGGACGGCAGGCCAAGGAGAAGTCAGGGCAACGGTTTCTAGAGTTGTTCTTTTAATCTGCCTCACTGTTTTTCTCAGTTTCATGATATATCAGAATGATATAAATATGCAGGTATGTGCATTAAATTTAATGAGGTAGACAGGGTATGAGCAGCCAATGACTGTGAGGCATTGACAGCAATTGGATGAAGTGTGTCTGTCTGTCTGACTGTCTGTCTGACTGTCCAGATGCAGAAAAAAACATAAAGTTATATTAGTTTCTAAGTAAACTCTAAACCGTGTGGTTCAGATTATACATCTTTCTCTCGAGGTTCACAGAAGGGTCTGCCTTGAGAGTAGGTAGGATTTAGACAAATAGGAAACATGTCTACAGGGCAAACAGCAGAAACTAATATCAGTTTCACTGCCTACAAGGTTGGTGTTCATCATGGGAGTGTAAATGTAGCTATGAATGCCTGCACCATATTTTTAAACATATTTTTCTCTTGTTAATTTTAGTTTTGAGATTATAATTTCATTATAACATGTCTTCCTTCCCTCTCTTTTCTCCTATGGAAGGTCAACTGTAAAAGTTTGCTAATGATCTTTCTCTGCTACATTTACTCATGGCTTCACCACTGAGAGGAAATCAGAGTCTATAGCAAGCAGGCATACGTGGTGGTCAATACCCTGAGGTTATTTCTTTTACTTGGGACTTTTGCTTTTAAGTATTCCCTTTTATTTTGCTTTGTTGTTTGAGACATGATCGAATGTAGCACGAGCTAGCCTCAAACTTGCTATGGGATTAAGAACTAACTTGAGTTTCCAATAATCCAGTCTCCTTCACTTCAGGTCCTGGGATTGCATCTGTATTCCACCATGCCTGGTTCGTGAGGAGCTGGAGATCTCCAGGGTTTCATGCATGCCAATCAAGCACTGCACCACTGGGCTACAGCCCCAGCCAAGCACAGGTTTTAATTTTTATTCATGTGTATTTGTGTGAATTCGTGACATTCACATGTTTGCATGTGCTGACATGGGTCAGAAGATGAAATTGGATCCCGTGGATGTGTAGTTATAAGCAGTTGGAGCTCTCTGAGGTCAGTGTGAACACTGATCCTCTAACGAGCAGCTAGCACTGGCAACTGTGGGACCATCTTGTCATTTTTAACAAGTATCCTTCAGACTCAGTGCCCTAGTCTACCAACATGGTTAAAGGAAATGGTTTGGGCCTCAATAAACAGGTCACATAGCATGAGAGTGATGTTCTGCCCATGTCTTGTCCAGAATGGTGGCCAACCATCTTAAGTATTTTCTTATCACTTGGAATGTGAGGACTACAGTTAATTGACGTTTCAATTTACTTATCTTTCATTAATTTGATTTGCGTTTGCCTTGTGATAAAAGGACAATAATAGTTATAATAATAATATAATAATATAGTATAATAATATAGTAATAATATAATATAATAATATTATAATATATAATATAATAATAATATAATAATATAATAATAATAGTATCCTATTGTGATACTAGGATCTAGTAAATGCTGAAGAAATGCTACACCATTAAGCTATTTTCCAGGTCTGTCATAAAGACAAGAAAGGAAAAAGAAAGAAAAGACTTGTTTACCTTTTATTTTGAGACAGTGTCTTATAAATATAATGTTGGTCTTGAGCTGATTCTGTAGGCCAAACAACCTTTGAACTTGTTGACCTCCAGTCTCTACCTCCCAAACACTGGGATTACAGTTACACAAGACTGACTAGTTAAACGAATAGGTCATTGTGTGTTGAATGAATGTTTATATGTGTGCAGTTGTGTATACCTGAGAGCTCATGTGTTTGGAGGCCAGAGGACAACCTCTTCAGGCACTCTCTCTCCTCTCTCCTATCTCTCTCCCCTCTCCTCTTTCTCTCACCTCTCTTCTCTCTCTCTCCTCTCTCTCCTCTCTCCTGTCCCCTCCCCTCCCCCATCTCCTTCTTTCTTCTTTCTCTTCCTTCCTTCCTTCCTCTCCTTCCTTCCTCCCTTCCTCCCTCCCTCTCTCTCTTTCTTTCTTTCTTTCTTTCTTTCTTTCTTTCTTTCTTTCTTTCTTTCTTTGTTTCTTCTTTGTCTCTGTTTCTATTTTATTTTCTGAGACGGAGTGGGGTCTCTTATTAGTCTAGAACCTGCCAAGCAAGCCCTACAGAACCTTCCTTCTGGTTTGTCTTTCTAGCTCTGGGATTAGAAAGAGATGCCTTCATGCTTGGATTTAAAACTCAAACAAATAAACAAAAGAAACACACACAAAAAAAACCCCTCAGTTCTAATCTCAGTTCTTCAGACTTGCAAAGCAAGCACTTTACCACAGGTGTGCTCCTCCCCCCCTGGGTTCTTAGATAATTGCATTTAAATGTAAGCATCCACCTGGCTGGTGGCTACAGTATTGGTCCCTGAAATATGTGATATTGAGGTGAGAAGGATTTGGTGACTTGATCATGCTCCCTATTTATACTGTACACAGTCTTTCCTAGTTCTCTTCTGTATGAAATCCATATTTCAGCAACAGTGGGGCTGTGCATTAACTCGGTGTATATGCACACACCATAAAATGGCCCACAGATACAAATTGCTTTAATTTGCTTTTCTAAAAGGTGACTCAGATGAGCTGCATTGCTCTGTGCTCTGCAGCTTGCTTCTGCATAGCTTTTGCTGATGTCTGAAAACTGAGCTCTGCTTCTGTTTGAGGTCAGCAGACCTAGCTCTTGGTAAGTCTGGTGCCTCCAGACCCAGTGACAAAAATAACACCTTGGAAGAGGAGTTTTTTCCATCTCAAAAACAAAGGAGAAAAAAAAGGCACAGTACAGTTTTATATAGTCTACCCATGAAAAATATGTTTGTGCCATGCGCATGTATACACACACACACACACACACACACACACACACACACACACACACACACACTTTACTGGAGACTGAACTGAACCCAGGACTTTATACACATTAGGCAAGTGCTCTATCACAGACTTATAAGTCCAAGCCTTCTTCTGACCTCAGGTTTTGAAACAAGGTCTCATTAACTGGGCAATCTTAGTTTTGGCTTACTCTGCAAACCGCATTAAACTTGCAATCCTCCTGCCTCTGACTCTCAAGTGCTGGGATGACAAGCCTGTGCCATGAAGCTATCTGGGTTATCATCTTTTACTGTCTGTAGCTGTAGACCACATTTGCCAGTGGTGGATGAATGGGTTGACTTCTTTCTTTCCTTTTTCGTTTTTCCTTTTCCATTTATGTTAAATTTCCTACAGATTTACTGGTTTGAGGTGGGGTTAGCAAGTGGAATGAAAATGTCTGAGTAACTCCACTGAAAGCAGGGAGCACTATAGGAGATATTAGCTTTGCAGTACCTCCTGGCTGGAGGCATATAAAGTTCTTGATTTAAATATTCTAGTGAATTCAAAGAATCTAGCAATGATTATGGAGAAAACCTATTCTAAGGAATCCTACAGTCCTCCACTTTGTGGCTAGTATGGCTGTGTGTGCATACACATGTGCCATAGTGGGAGTGTGGATGTCACCTTGGGTGTTGACCCTTGCTTTAATTTCTATGTACACTAGGCTAGCTGGTCTATGGACTTCTTGGAATCTCCATGCCTTTGCCATATCTCTCTACAGCAGTGATGAAATAGACAAGTGGTATTATATCTGGCTTTATCTGGTTTCTGGAGGATTCAAATTTTGATCCTTATATTTGCACAGCAAGTGCTTTATCTGAGCCATCTCCTTAATTTGAAAATTCTTTCCTCTGATGGATTTACATCTGATGGATTTAGATACATTTTAAGTCAGGACTTTATTACTATTATTATTATTATTTTCATCATTGCTTTATTATTTGCATGTGTTTGTGTGTATATGTACATGTAGTGAATGTGTGTGTGTGTATGTTGTACACACATACCATAATATGCATGTAATGGATGTAGATCTGTGTGTGTGGTGTGCCATGTGTCTGTGTACATGTAGTATGGTGTGTGTGTGCTGTGTTGTGTGTATGTATACAGTATGGTTTGTGTGGTATGATATGTGTGCTGTGAGGTATATATACATATATGGATGCAGTGGTGTGTGTGTGTATGTATGTATGTGGTATGTGTCTGTGTGCATGTAGTGTGTTGTGTATGTGTATGTGTGTGTATGTGTGGTGTGGTATGTGTGTTATAGGGTATATGTATGTGCATAAAGTGAGGTGTGTGTATGGTGCGTGCTCTGTGGTGTGTACATATGTGCTATGCACACATACCACAGTGTACATATAGAGGTCAGAGGACAACTCTCAGGAATCAGGGCTCTCCATCTACCTAGGTTTCTGTGATTCAAACTCAAGTAGGACATCAGTCCTTACCAGTTTTTACCTGCTGAGCTGTCTTCCTGGCCATTTTTCTTAAAAAATGTTCTTTTAATTTTTATAATTCAAGACATTAAAAGCCACGTTAGACCTCTAGCATGGCAAATTCATGATCCATCCAAGTCTAAACATACAATGTTGATATCTGGAAGGAAGTGTCCCATCCTCTTTGTGGACATATCAGAAGTAACAGGATAAAGCTGCATTAAAACTGGAAAATTCAGTCAAGGCTCCACTGCTCTATGTTAGAGAACATTTGCCCTCCCAAGAATCATCTTGTTAGTCAGGATTTCAGAGCAAACCCACAACCACCGTGATGAGTGTTTTCCGTCAGTCAGGAATTCATACCTGTAGCAATTTATTGCCATACACTGGCTCTTGATACACTACTCTATAAGGAAACAGAGATGTAATGTTTTCAATGCAAAAAAATGGAATAAATAAAAGAAAGTGCACAAATCAGACAGCAACCCTGGAGCAATTCATTTACAAGTTTGCTTCTCTTAGTTCAGTATTGAGAGCAACCAGCCAGACTGAAAGGGGGACTAGACATGCCCAGTGCCAGTCTTGAAAATTCTTGCGTTGACAGTTCTAAGGAAGGTGAATGAGGAGCTCAAACTGTGTGCTCTACATTTGGGATACACTGATATTTGTTTTTAAGAAGTTAAAAAGCTAATTTCATGGCTTCTCACATTTCACTCTATACCCCAACAGTTTTAGTATTATGAATTTCTCTGATCTCATGGTTAGAATTTTCTGGCTTACCTGAGGATTTGGTTTGATGTCAGTGACTTAGGGGACTAATATAACCTTTCAGGGACAACCTAGACTGACACAGCAAGTTTAGCCATTTCTGCTCACACAGCAAAAGAGGCACCTCATGATTGCATTGATCATACAAGGACTTCAGTGGTATTTTAAATAGTGAGTCTGGGGGTGCACATATCCTTTATGTGCTTAACTCAGGCCTCACTTCAGTAGAACCCCAAACAAATTGAGAATGGCCGTGAAAGGAAACAGTTGCCCATGGGGATATTTCACGTGTGTCACATGAGATGGAAGAGAAATAAGACTCTGGATTCCATGGCAGATAGCAAAGTGGTTGACTACTTGAAGACATTTAGGGACCCACCATATGGATCTGTATAGACATTTTTTAAATGTCATCTGACTTCCCTTCTTTTTAATTGCAGTTAACTTTCCTCTTCCAAAATCCCAGAGCATGAAGCTACACTCATCCAAATATATTTCAATTCCCTCTCGTCCCCTCCTCCTTTCCCTCTCCCCTCCTCCCTTTTCTCGCCCTCTTCTTGCCTTTCTTCCTAGTTCCCATTGCTCATTTTCAATTCAGGTACAAATATTATTGTCTCGTGGTCTACTTGACCTTTAGAAATGCCTCTATCTTCATCTTATTTTCTTTCCATCTTTCTTTCCTTTCTTCTTTCCTCCCTCCCTTTCTTTCTTTTTTCTGTCTGTCTGTCTGTCTGTCTGTCTGTCTGCCTGCCTGCCTGCCTGTCTGTCTGTCTGTCTATATGAGTGGATGTGTCTTGAGCAGAGAAGGAGAGGAGAATTTTAACAAGGTCTGGACTCTGACCGTCAGGATTGAACAGTAACTGCTCTTAACTACGGAGCCACCTCTTCAGCCCCACTCCTTAATCATCTCGATGTTACCTTCCCATTCTCTCCCCTCCCTCTCTCTTACTGACTCCTGCCATTGTAAACTGATGTGTCGTCAACAGATGTTGAACTCTGTTTGCAGACCATGTAGGCACAAGCCTCTGTGTCAGGAATGATTGTGGAACAAACTACTTCTACTTATTTTTTTCTGGGGAAAAGCTTCCTTTTCTGAAGACTATGAAGGTGGTAAAGTCTCTGTTTCTCGGGCTGTGGTGAGGAGGAGATGATATGGTGTGGACTGAATACTAAATAGCCTCCTGCACCTCAGCCTTTTTATTTCTCAATGAACTGTTGTATCCTCCTAGTGACTGACGATGGCCAGCCTAATGCTAGTCCCCACCTGGACCTCTAATGCTCATCCCCACTTGGACCCCTGTCAACATAAAGTCTTGGGAAGGAAAGGCTTGGGGTTTAAGTTGGAGGACTCACGATCTCTGTTCCCAAGGCTCCGGGCTCACTCCTTTTATTCCCAAACACAGCATGGAATGAGCACACCTAGATACTGTGAGTGTGACTTGAGTGAAGGAACCTTGAGTTGGTACCTTGCTGAGACAGGTACCAACCAGGAACTCTGACAGAAGAGCAACATGAAATGCACTGGAATGGTGAGATGCAAGTGCTGGAGGTGGGGACTCAGTGTTCTTCCTTCTCTTCAGAAAATTACAGTATTGTTAATATGCTGGGTAATGTTAATATGCTATTCCTTCCTCCTCCTCCTCCCTGCCACTATATCCTATTGCCTGTGTTACTACTCTCTGAATTTTTCATATTTCCATTGCTCTCCTATCATTTTTCTCCATTCCTTTGTCCATTTTCAATCACTGTTTTGGATCAGATGCCAGTTTTCTTTAATCCCCCTTGCAAATGTCAACCAGCACTTCGTATCTACTCCTTGGCCAGGATCTAGCTTTGTGACATCTACTGCTTCACCCATAAAGAGAGGACCTGGCTCTGTAGGTCTGGAGAAGTCTATTTCCACAACTTTCAATTAATATTGCTCTGACGATTGCTTCTTTATTATTTAATTTGACATGTTTTTAATTAAAGCGAGTGTGATGCTTAATTAATTATCCACTTGATGGGCCTCTACATTTACTAAGGAAATAGACCCTGGGTATATCTGGTGGGGAGTTTCTTGATTGGGTTAATTGAAGCAAGGAAACCCATCCTAAGTGTGAATGGCACCCTCCATGGGCAGAGGTCTCAGGCTGAATAAAAAGAAGGAAGCATCGTGAGCAGAGGCACTCATGTCTCTCTGTCTCCTGACTGGGGATGCCATGTGACCAGTGGCTACATGTACCTACTGACATGACTTCTAATCATAATTGACTGTACCCTCAAACATGATTCTGAAAATGCTATTCTGTCCCAGCAGGAAGAATTCTTACTAATGACCTTATTTCAATACTTTTCACTAAAATGTATGCTATTAGTCACACTTGGTATGTTATTTATAAAAGCAGAATCCCTGCTTTTTAAAAGAGAAGTGTGTATTATTGTCCCCTTCCCCTGGAAAAGGGCTTTGGTGATCAATAATTCTACTCACCCCCTGTTCTGACTCAGAACCTTCCTTGTCTCTGATATGCAGCTGTCTTAAGAGCTAATAAGCTTTTCCCAGAGCCTACTTTCTGGCAGGACACCTCCCCTAGATAGGAGGGATGCTGTCTCTACCATAGCTTCTCCTGAACATAGGATCTATGGCATTTCTTGTCAAGACTACTCTTTATGGCTGTCACCAGGCACCAATGACCATTTGCTCCTAATCCTTCAAACTCCACTTCTTTGAAAAGTTGAACACAATCATTGTAGGCAAGAACTTGTTGTGGGGGTCTAGAAGGTCTTTCCAATCATTGGTGCCCTGACAGTATCAAAAGTCCCAGAAATGCCTAAGAGATTCTACTTTTGGGTCACAGGAGCTCAAGATCTTGAAGGACAAAGTCAAGAGAAGGGAGACATCAGGGCACAAGGTATAGGGCAATAGTTTTAGAGAATTCTCTGCTAGGAGGGTGGATGATCCTCTCTGATAGGCTGAAGGGTGGAGAAGGGTTTTAGCAGGAAGACTATGCCTTGATTAGAGGAGACCAAAGCTAGGAACTTGGTGCTTTACCTAATTGATTATAGAAAAAATAAAAGACTTAAACCTCAGGGGCAGGCTGATCCATGAACCTATTTATTGCACAATATTAAATAAGATTGTAGGCCTAGGCCAGAGACTTTTCTTTAAATAAGACAGAATCGGAAATGATTTTCAGGCAATCTCTATAACCACCATCACTTTTTATTTGTCTTCCCCCCCCTCCCAGAGCTGAGGACTGAACCCAGGGCCTTGTGCTTGCTAGGCAAGCACTTTACCACTGAACTAAATCCCCAACCCCCCACCATCACTTTAAAATGTGTGGGACTCATTGTTCAGATGCCTCAGCAGGGCAGTGAGACTTGTGGCTTAAATCCACACATTCAGAATGATGTTCCTAGTGAGACTGAGCCTTGTTCTGTGAATTCAAAAGTGTAGGAAATAATTCATGCCATTTACTTCCTTTGAAGTTAGAGCTGCCCATGGTCCCCTGCTCTGCCGCTGCAGTGGGAGGTCCCAGGGTCTAGTTTCCTTCTATCTCAGAGGGTCATACCTCTTCATCAGCACTGTGCTGCAGTGGTCTGTATGAGCCCAGAGGACAAGCACTAGGCAAGTGAAAGGCTAACCTAGTATTTCAGCAGGGTTACCTCATCACTTATTCGGAACAGACACTGAAAAGTCACAATGTTTTTATGATATAAAGAGTAGAAAAGGGCAGCCTGAAAAGAAAGCAGCTTGGAAAACATTAGGTACCAGGGAGTAGAGCCTGATGGCTCCTAGGCTTTCCCAAGAGCTTCACACTGATAACATTGGGAGCTGCCCCACTCAGCACAGAGGACTCGAGTCTCTAGGTTAAAATGTCCTCCAAGTACACAGTAAGCTTTTCCTTCCAGGACTAGTGCCTCACCTAAGCAAGCATAAGAAGGGTAGCACACTGATTCTCTGGGCCTCCTTTGTTTTCACTGCTGTACCTATGTTTTATTTTTGATGTAGCCCCTAGCACCCTAGGATCTACATACAGTGCTAGAATCTCTTCGCTCCTTCCCTGCTCTGTGCTCTCTCTCTCTCTCTCTCTCTCTCTCTCTCTCTCTCCCCCTGCTCTCTCTCTCAGTTCTCTGTCTCTCAGCTCTCCATCTCTCAGTGTGTGTGTGCATGTATGAGTGTGTGTGTGTGTGTGTGTGTGTGTGTGTGTATGCACAAAGGCACACATACTGGGGGTGTGTACACGCATGTGCAGAAACCAGGGGTTAATAGCAGGTACCATTCTCAATCAAATCTCTGCCTCACTTCGTGATGCAGGGTCTCACAGAACCTGGAGCTCACCACTTACTTCACTGTGATAGGTGCCCACTAAGCCCTGCTAAGCCTGGACTTTTATGTTGGTGCTGGGACTCTGGACTCAATTTCTCACGTTTGCACAGCAGCCACTTTATTGACTGAATCATCTCCCTATCCCTGCTCTACCGCTGTTGGCTGTTGTGGCATCCTTGCCCTGTCCAACACTTTCTTCATGCTGCACACGAGTCTACAAGGCCAGAAAAAGGGAATCCATTTGAAATATGCATGGAAAATCACAATTCATAAATTATTTCACATATGAGAAACTGATGCCAGAGAGGTACATAGCCAATAACCGATGACTAAACTAATTTTTTTTTTTTACATTTTAACTAGGGATTCCCATATTTCCTTTTTCTTGAACAGATGTTAATACAAGCAGTTTTATTTCTAGTGGATTTTATCTCTTAAGTACAACCTGCAGCCTCCCAAGTTTAAGGACATAATAATAAAACCCTAATTTCAGTGATGCTGGGTTCAACCCACTCCAGGCTATACAGAGGTGGTGGCTATGGACAGAGTCTCCAATTCACTTTATACCTGAGGGTAGGACCAGGCTCTGTCCACCTCACACTTGAAATGGCATTAACTGAAGTTCTGGAGAAAAGGGCACAGAGAGGCAGCTTAAGTTTCGTAATAGAAGGAAGTCAATTGTTTGCAGGGTAAATCAAAGACATGTTCATTCATGATAGTCTGGCAAGAGAGCAAAATTTATACTAACCTGTAGGTAACAGAAAACCTCTCAGATGCAATCCGAATGAAACTAAGTCTATCAATCAGTGATGGAGACTGTTACCTCACTGCAAAATGGCAGCACTGTGAGACTCAAAGGGATCCAGTGAAAGAACCAGGGCCTCTGGCCTCTACTAACTAGCATCAATCTGCACAGAGATAAGGTTTGATGTTTTTATTTGTCTAGTATATGAGAAACAAGTATGAATCTGTTTACTTACTTGGGGTCATCTCAACGGTACATTGTAAGTGTGTGTGTGTGTGTGTGTGTGTGTGTGTGTGTGAGAGAGAGAGAGAGAGAGAGAGAGAGAGAGAGAGAGAGAGAGAGAGATTGAAAGAGAAGTCTTCTCTACTGCCTACTTAGTCTAAACTCTTTTCCAAATTACTTCCATCACACGTCTAGTGCGGCATCATGGGAACATGAGGATGTGGCTTCTCTAGGTAAGGACAGTTTATCATGGTTCTGAAGACGAGATACATTCTCATAAGTGGAGTTTCATGAAATGGGACCAATTGGCAAACAGTATTAGATTAAGGCACTGTTTAGAGAAATAAAGAGAATAGATGATTAGAGAGGAAGGGTCTAACACCCACCCCTGGTCACACACGTTGTGGAGGCAGAATTTGGCGTTTATTGCTGTGTTCAGAGAAAAGAGAAGAATGGATTGTTTCCAGCTCTGTCGATAAATAATTACATTTTAAGGAAAGCATAAAAAACTATCAGCCATGAAAATACCTTTCTGTTTTCTGCAGCTGATAACTACCAGCTGCTGTTCTGAATATCCAACTGCAAACACACAGAGCATACTGAAAACTTTACAGTAGGTCACTGTGGGTGGAGTTTTTAATCTCGCATGGGAAGGGACATCTTTTTACAATGGGTGCAGTTACGCTCATCTATTCCAAAGTTGGTCAAGTCCAGGTCATTAATTCCCCACAAAGAGCAAGTCACTTGTCCTTTGAGCTCAGGACCAGCAGCCCTTCTACCTTGAGAGACATGGTGAGAATTCCCTTTTGACCCAGAAGAGGTCATTTGTTCCCACTGAGTTCAGAGCAAACTTGTATAAAGAATGACTCCTGGAGGTAAGGAGGATGGCATGCACATTAATGAATACTTACATAAATGTCTGCACCATAAAATCCATCCTGGTAAACAACACTGTAGAGGTGCACACACAAAGAGAAACATTCGGATTAGTGCATTTCCCCATGCAGACACACCAACCCCGCACAGGCCAGGTTAGTCTGGTCTCATGATCCAAAACACAGGAACTGAGGAGAGTTTCAAACTGATTAAGGAGGTTGGAGACAACAGCTGTCCATCAAATCAGGAACTTTCTTCTGGGATTCCATGTAGTCTGGGTTTCATGGTGGACCAGTGTCAGAGTGTTTTGACTTGGGTACCAAAATGAGCTTCCCGCTTTCAGGAGGTGCACTGCATGACTTGGAAAGGCCACGGACAAGTGTGTATTTTCAAGTGGCCTGAGTATCTTGACGATCTTACAGTTTGGAATCAAACCACAGATACCCTCCCTCACCAAACATAAAACACAGCATCTGTTCCAGAATGAGCTTGCAAGGGCAGAACCTAGGAGCAAAGCACTTTCAGGTAGTCTAGAACTGAATGGCCTTGGGTGAGCATCAAGTATCCCAGATGGGATCAGGCATTTCCTCCTATAATTATTTCATACTGTAGTGTTATCTGTGGTAGTTCTGTGAGACTTTTATTGTCAATGTAGCAGAAAACTATAAATGTATGCTTGTGTCTAGATGTGTAGATATACATTTGTGCAAAATGCATGTATTTTTCATATGTACAAATATATGGGAACACATGTATGTGTTGTATGCAAAGAGCCTTTATGTATTCAGGAATGGGGGTTGGGGAGCTCAGCTGTACTGTTTGTAAGTATTCAGATAAATCATGTTCCGACTGAGGCAAGGCTCTAATTTATGATGGACTAAACTTAACTCGGCGGACATTGCATAGTCCTATAGAAATCAGCAGCCCAGAAAGGAGCCACTTCCAAGGAGGAAAGGGGTGACCTTAGATTTCTCCATGTCTCTTGGAATATCAAGGCCAGGAAGCTCAATGCTATGTCACTATAGGACTCCATTCTACTTCTTGTATCTGAGTGGGATTACAGAGGACATGTGCACCCTGGATGTACTCGGACTTCTGAAAGAACTGCATGACTCCCCCAGTGCAAAGGTTGCTCTTTCTGAACTGTTGTTTTCATAGGACAGTCGTCATCAGCAACCTCCCATAGCATCTTCCCATGGAGTTTCTGGATGACTTGTGATGCTGGCAAAGAACCAGTGGACCCATTGTTCAGTCAAGCCAGGGCCTTCATAGAAGCACAGCTTTGATGCGAAAGGGTTTCAGGAGCAGAATGAACACACAGAAAAGCCAAGCATCTTAAGCCAAGGGAGAGTGCATTTCATCACCTAAGCACGCACGCTCACGCACAGCAGTGACACTGGCTTGCTGGAGAACACGGGAGTACGCTTCTTTCCCAGAGTTCTTTCCGAGTTGATTGGCTAACCCTCAATACCATTATCCTTAAAGCGTGGCAGGGATTTCACACACTAAGGAGGTTGGTAGGAATGGATTTCAGAAGTTGTTTGGCTTTGATCCTGACAGGCTACAGTTCACAAGAGCACTTGTCAAGCAGTGCGAAACTCTAATCCAAGAGGCAGGCCGAGGTGTGTAAGGTCCTGATGTAGGCTTTGACATTAGCAATGTAAAAAGGCACTGCTGTGGGGTCAGAAGGTGGGGTCAGCGTCTACCAACTGGCCTTCGAACAGATCTGATAAAAAGCAGGAAAGCAACAGATCATAACTTAGGGCCCCAAAGCAGAGACCTGAGCCAAACTGCAACAAGATGACGTCTGTGACATGTTCTCATGCCATCATGCCTTCTTTCATGCTAACCCTTGGTTCCCAAGGTCTTCCCCCCATATCCATCCAAAAGCAGCTAGCTCACTACTTAAGTACCAGGCAAGGCACAAAACAGACATTTGCATCAATGTGCAGTGTCCCTGGCAAATGGCTCTGCAGCTGGAATGGTTCTTAAGACATCTGAGTTTGGTTTACTGTGTAAGTTGGGACACACATGTGCGAACATGTGTTGGATTTGGTCAGGTAATATCCTACGTGGTCACCAATATTCTTAGCACTGAGGCAATAAATTCCACAACTCTGATTCAACAGCTACGTGAAGCAGAGAGCTCCATGTCCTCTCTGTGTACACCAGCATCAACGTGTCAGACTCCTGTCTCTCTAGACTGCTAATTAGATTCCTATTTTTCTCATGGAAAATGCATTTGTGTCTATGCTTTGTTTGTCCATAGAAACTGCAAAAATTCCCATATATTGCATCTCATTTAAAATGTAATACTTTACTTCATGCCCAGAAGAGATATAATGACTATTTGTTCAGAGGCATAGAAGACAGAGGGTCATTTCTTTGTCAATTCCAGGTAGAATTTAATCACTAGTCAAAGAATGATCATGATAGATACTTACAATGTTTCCACCTGGGAGTCAGAATCAGCAGTATCACTAATATTAGGCCAGTTTGAGCTATTTGATGAGACCCTATCATCTTTCTATTTTATTATTATTACTGTTGTTGAGAGCCTGCAGTCTGAGACTTGTGTCTTCTTTCTGTATTCTGCTGTAATGGTTATTGGCATTGGAGGAAGAGAAAAGATTAAAAAATAATCCTGAATCCTACTAGTACAAAAGACAAAGGGGGTATGGATGAATATTAATACTTTTTAAAAATTAGTACTCATTTAGGTACAGGAAGCCTTGCATTTTCCCAAGTGTCGGTAGGATAGACAAGGTCCGTTCCATTTTGTGGAAAATAGGGAGAAAAGTCAAGTCTAGGCCTTGAAATCTCAGTGACACACAGCACTGAATGGGGTTGGAGGGGCATGTGGTGAGTCAGTGACTCGGTCCCTGCAGGGAAAATGGTTACTGCTCTCTCCAGAGGGAGGGGTTGTGCACAGGGGCTGACATCATGCCAGAGATTTGCATCCATCTGTATCAAGGGCTCCCAGAAGCCAGGAAGAACGCTTCGTGCTGTTTGCCTTCAGGGAGCCTTTGCTCGGAAAAATAACCCAGTTGCCATGGTTTGTAGCCCACCATGGCTACAGAAAGTTATTCTGAGACTTCTGACATCCAAATTTATGAGACATGGAATTGAGGGGAGCTCCCTCAGTCTCACAAGCACAAGGCAAAGAGTGGAAAGTCTTATCTTTCTGTATTGAAAAGCTTCCTCTGCCACAACCACTATCCTATGGCACCATGAATGGGTCCCTCCCTCCACTGACTTCTAGAAATCGAGACTCTAAGGATAAAGTACGGCCACAGTCATGTGTCAAGCTATGCTTATAGCCACTGTCTTTGCTGCACAAGGGAGAAAAAGAGGCACATGGACTAGCAGGCAGGCAAAGAACAAATACAAGGACCTATAGTTGGGAGAAGACTGACTCTCTGAACGGCCTAGAGGAAGGGGACACAGTAGCTTTGGGTTCTCACAGTCCTTTAGAAGACATTGCCAGCCTCATCTCACTTTCAGAGGAAAACAAAGCCACTGGAATGGGCTGCCAGTTTTACAGAAGTGCTGTCCCCTCTGAACGATTAGTCATAGTATAGGCATCACTAAGGTTTGAGGCTTGGTTGTTCTGGAATGGGCCCCATCAAAGGGTCTTGTACTTATTACCCCACTGCGTCCCTTCCATGGACAAGGCTTCCATTCCTTCCTGAGACGCTAACTAACTGACTAAGCTAGTACATACTCTAGCCCACGTCTTCTGATTCCATAGTCCATGACAGCAGGCAGACAGTGGTAGTTGTACTTGAATGTGCTTGGAACTCACCTGGGGACTAACTGAAACATGGAAGGCTGGCCCTACGCCCACCCCATAGGTCTTGGTTCAATGGATCTGGTTGAGGTTCCTGGCTAAAGGATTTTATTTCTTTCAAGAAGTGAGTGATATTGCTGCTTGTAGATTAAGAAGGAAAGGAATTATTGTGTTGCTAAGTCATGTATTCCAGCTGTTATTTCTTAATTTCATATAAGACAAAACTAAAGTTCAGACTCTTTATGATCCTATTCTCTCTCTCCCCACCTCCTGGGGACTCACGTAGCCCAGGGTGGCCATGAACTCACCATGTAATGAAACACAATCTTAAACTTCTGAGCTTCCTGCTTCTTTTTCCCAAATGCTTAGAAAACATGTGTGCACTGCCATGTCAGCCTTTTCAGTGATAGGAATGAAGTCTAGGGCTTTGTGCATGCTAGGCCAGCATTCTTCAAACTGAGTGGCATGCTAGCCCCTAAGGGGCTGTTGTGGAGGAGTATGGAAGAGCCGAGTCCTATGGGCCTCTCCAGGAATGTGCCCCAGTGTTTCCTTAAAGCCTCAGCAAACGGGTGCGCTGAAAATATCAGGTACGAATGTAGGGAAAGGAGACGGAGATGCCCCAGTATGGAGGATGCAGCTTTAGATACACAGCAGCTCTCACGCTGCAGACAGAAGTTGCTGCCATGCACTGAGTAGATATGGTCCTATTTTAATGCAGAAATGGTTTGTCTAGCCATGCAAAGGTAATTGTGTTGCTTGTCAATCACTCCAGGACTGTAATATGCTTTTGCCAGAACATGATGCAAATGCACATCTCATCTTCTTAAGAAAGTAAGAGTGGTAGTTAAATATTTGGACGGAGGCAAGCAAGGGATGATTGCACAAAAGCAAATTAGTTTACCTTATAAAAAGAAAAAAGGAGGAAAAAGAACAAGGGAGGAATAAAAGCAGGGGATGCCCCCAAACTAAGCAATCTGTTTCTGCAGTAGAATATCTACCAAGCACAAATGGAGTTTGGTAGGAAAGGCATTTAAAACCTCTCTTCCCTACTGACCCTTCCACCTGGGAAATAAATTACATTTTTGAACATGCTCAAATGTAACAGCTCGGAATGGTTATCAGGTGGCTCCATGAACACACTGAAATTTGTATAGAACTGCGTGTGCATTTGTATATGTACATTGCCCCAGGGGAAGTACATACTTTTAATCAGATACAAAAAGTATCTATGGACCTCATGCCCTCAGTGGAGTCACTGCCCATGTGTAATATGGGAGGCTTCTTGGGTACTTTTTGGTGTCTGGCATAGGTCACCAAGCCTCTGTGCCAATATCTTCCTGATGCCCATTGAATTGACTGATGTTAGATGTTGGGGACTCATTCCTTGCTGTTCATGGAGCAGTGGTTGTGTGGTTCTCAGGTTTTATTCTTACACGGCACCTTTAAGATGCTCACTCATGGGATACTGTCTGATCATTATTATGGTGAGAGGAGTTGCCCTAAAATACTTTTCTAGGTAACTCTAGAAGTTGTGTGTCCAAGTGTCCTAACAGGTTACTTGAGGATGTGTGGAATGTCTTAACCAAAGACTGCAGTGGCTAATAGATGGTCAATAGATTGTCAACTTGACCGAATGTAGAATTGTCTTGAGACAAATCTCCTATCCGTGAGGAAGGCTCTAAACTGGGTTAACTGTTTTTGGAGGAACCACTTGACTGTGGGCAGTCATGGTCCTGGGTTCTCAGATTGAACAGAAAGGGAAAAAGACAGAAGACCACAAGCATTCCGCTTCCTCTGCTTCCTGATTGAAGATTCAATGTGAGCAGCTGCCTCAAGCTCCTGTTCTCATGCCTTCTCTGCTGTGGAAGACTGGACCTACCCACACATGGTAAGGCATAATAAAGCATTCTTTCCTTCTGTAAGTTCCTTTAGTCTGATATTTTGTAGTAGCAGCAAGAAAAGTATATGTTATAGATAGCATAGAACAAAGACTAAAGCACCCAATGCTGGATGTTTAGGCTTAGGTCTATGATGAAACTATGATGCTTCCTAAGGGCAGCATGCTGTACCACCATCCAACATATACACTACACACTTCATAAGTATCTACTTAATGTGTCGCAAAGCATGGTCTGTGCTGCTGCTCAAGGAATGGGGTTAACTGCTGTGTCCAACATGGGATGCTGGGCTCAGTCTTGTGAGTGTGTATCTGATTCTACCTATATTGCCAGCCTGTAAGCATCTCTGGAATGGAAACGCCCTAATGGATAATTTTTCATGACTATGACCCACTGGATGATAGGACACTGTGGTTTCTCCATCAAAAAACTTCAGTAAAGACAACAAGAAATAAGAAAACACTCATCTATGGAATGCACAAACTATTGGTATGTCTCTGTAAGTGACTATGTCTGTGCTTAAGGGATAGTATACGGCTTGTGAACTGGAGGACTCCCTAGCAAGGGGGGAAAGTATATATGAAGGCAGAAATGTAAGATCAATCTGTGTATCTCTCAAGTAAAGGGGCGGGTGCTGAGAGAGAGGAGCGTGGGCAACTTAGAAAAATGTCAATAGTCACATCAACCTCAACAAGATTAGCTGCAGTCCAGTGATCGTGTCCTAGCACGGGCCTTACTGAGCCATAACCTTGTATGGCTCTTCTATTTCACCCTCCATCAACCCTACGGAGCAGGTGCATGTTTTACTCTCCTATCAAGGAAACTGTGTATCTCCTTGTAGCTTTCCGGGGTAGTAAAACACTGTATTTAGTATATACACAGGATTCATTTACTGTTGGCAGCTGATAGTGAGTGGCTTGCTGCGTTTAGGGTTTTCTGCTTATTCCTAAGATTACTTTATTATCCATAGGCAGAAGTATTGCTCCAGAAGTGATGATCATATATTGATATTTCCAAAGAATTTTATTTAGGTATGCCAGAGAAAACAAGATAGGGCTTCTTTATAATCGATGCTGCTTAACTGCTGGGCAGGGCAAAATGGATTCAGATAACAGCATCTGTAATGAATTTCCTTGTATGCCCATGTCAATGTTGTATATCTCCAAGGACTAGTCCACGCTCCACAGAGGTAGCCATGAAGTCTGTTATATGTCACATGTATGTGTGTGAGTATGTGTGTGTGTGTGTGCATCTGCATGTATATGTATGTATGTGTGAATGTATATATGTGTTTTCTATCAGAGAGAAAAAATATAGAAGCTGCATATAGATCTAGAATACAGAACACTTGGGACTGGAAATATTAATAACATCTACTCATACTGGATACTGCAGGAAAAGGAGTTTGTAGATAAATGTATCTTCATTTGGTGACATTAAGAACAAAATTCTTCCTCAATAAATGTGTTTTGTGAGAAAATGTTGTAGAAAACATGAAGATGATTGGGTGTATGGGTGCTCACAGGATAAGATCTTAATATGGAAGTCTGGAAAGAGATAGACATAATCTTGTCATCTAAGTCTTCTCTTCTGCGGTGCCTTGTCTGAACACCCATGCTTGGCAAGGACTCTTCTCTGGTAAACAGCCCTCTATTTTACCTATATCATGTCAGTTACAATCATCACCTTGTATATTGTGTCTAAATCCCACCCACAGAAACTCCTGGGAATGTGGTAAAGACAGCACACAACAGAGCATAAAATGTGGCTACTGCCAAGTGTGAGGTGCTTGGCTGGAGGGAGCTGGAGTAAAGGTGTCAGTTAAACTTAGCCACCTTCCTCCAATGGAGTTTGGAGACAGCAGCTTTGGGGCACTATGGTTTCTAGATCACCTCTATGGACACGGCAGGCCCTGGTAAAAGGTGGATCAGTAGCATCCTTGCCTATTGCTTCTACTCACCCCAGGCTTGGTTGTCTCCTCCTCTGAAAAAAAAAATCTATGCTCTGGGTACCCCTGTGTTTACTCTAAAAGATGGGCTGCCTTCCTTGTAATCGAAGTCAATGAATTCCATATTGAGAATTCTTTACAATTTGTGTGTGTGTGTGTGTGTGTGTGTGTGTGTGTGTGTGTGTGTGTGTGTCTATGGGTGCATGTGGTACTTGCATATGAATGTGTCTCTATGTATGCATGGAGGGCAGTGCAGGTCCTATGCATTTTCTATAACTCTCTAACTTACTATGTTGATACAGAGTCTCACTGAATTGGAAGCTTGCTCTGTTTTGCTAGTCTGGCTGGCTAGTTAGCTCCCAAAATGGGCCTATCTCCAGCCTGCAATGCTAGCCTCACAGACACACTTAGGCTTGCCTAGCTTTTTTACATGGTGTTACATTCAAACACAGGTCTTCATGCATGCTCTACCTCAGTGAGCTATTGCCCCAGCTTCTGACACTGACAATTTTGTTTAAACTTCTGACTCCAGAATTTTGGCCATAAGATGTTCTTGCAGCCCAGTTAAACTCAATATGTTTTTCTTATCACACACAATTATTTATGCTCTGTTGTGTCCCCTACATAGACCAATGGTGCATTTGTGCAAGCTGGAGAGTACAAGCCACTTTTGTATCCAAGATGGTTAGGAGGACTCCTGAAATATTACACTTTCATCCCTTTCAAAGGAGTCATGAACATGTTGTGTACCATTTGGAGGTGCCTGTTTCTCCCTGGCGAACGTGGCATTCATTAGTTATGCATGGTTATTCCAGGCAAAGAGCACATTCATTATAAGTTAGTAAATTTCAATTTTATAGCAGGTGTGCTATGTTGAGGTTTTTATAAATTGTTCACGGGAGGATAGGCCATATAATTTTACTTTAATTTTTTTTCCCGTTCAATATAGTAGGGAGATTGTGACTAGGGGTATAATACAGAAAAGCTACAATTACCATGTACTAAGATGATGATTTTTCCAGACAGAACAAAGTGGTATAAATGTGCTATTTTGCATTTATGGCTTATGAATCTTTCTTTAGCAGCAGCATAAACCCAGATGGTTATTTTTCTGTTTCTACTCTTACCCAGTGCCTTCCATAGCACACATATGGAACAGGCTCCTATGCTGTGGTGTCATACAGATTAGAGTCAAAGGTCAGGTCCTGTATAGCATACAGATAGATACATTGGAGGCATGGAGAGACTTTAAAGCCAGTTGGTTCCTATCTTGCTATTATCCACAGTCTCTCTTATTGTCATTCTGACCCAGTAAGAAACCTTGCTTGAATTCATCCTGATGATTTACACAAGAAACTCCACGTCAGTAATTCTGGTTCTTTTGTTGTCGTTATTCTCCCATTTTGGTGATTTCACCTCGCCTCATTCCTGCAGACGCTCCAGCCTGCAGGAGCCTTTGTCTTCTTTACACACTTCAGCTCCGGTCTTTTGGAGTGGGCGAGGTAGTGAATAAATGATGAGAAGAATATTTCCCTTTGTCATCAGGACAGCGAGTGAGCTGGGGTAATTGAGATTTCTTAAAAGATTTATATGCAGCAAAGCTTTTAAGAAAATGCTTTAACCCTTTTCAGATGGTCCTGAGCATAAACATATTCTTTCTATAGACCAAAAAGCTAGTCACTGGCCTAGAAAAGCTTGCATCAGATTCTCCTGAGTATAGCCAAATCAACAGAACTAAGTCCAGTACAATTTGAGCTTTTAGCCAGGCAATGCTTTACCCTGAGGGTGGGGCTATTGTAAGGATCACAGGATGTTTAAGCAGAGTTCGGAGGCAAGGATGTTATCTGCTTGATAGCATCACCCATGTCTATCCTGTGGTAACAAACACAAATATCTTAGACCTTGTCCTAGCATGGGGCCACTACCTTAGAGGACGTCCTTTTGTGCCCAGAGGTGAAGGAATGCCCTTCCAAGATTCCCTAATAGAAGTACCGAAGTGTCATTTCAGAGCAGCTTGCCTGTAAGTCAATCAACCTTTCTTTCCCTCCGTTTATCTCTCATTTCCTTCTTTCTTCCCAATCATTCCTAGATTTATAGATGTCAGTAACAATAGCCAATCACAGAAGGCCTCAGTTGGCAGTTGGAAAGAGAAAGGACAGGATGGGCTGTTTAGAGAAAGGCAAGTAAAAGGCAAATTAACTGTAATTGTATCCCTGTCTAGAATGTTTTGTTTGACTCAACACCTAATTTTCTCAGGCAAAAGTTCACACTCCTGGGAATGCAAAAATGTCTATGGGGAGGGAAGCAATATCACCCTAGTGAATTTTACGTATGGGAAACCTCATGTCCCTTTGCATTCAAGAGGTAAATACAGTCCAACCTCCTTAATAACCAGATGCTTGCAATCATCAGAAATACATTTTTGGCTGTAACCATTTCTCTGTTCTCCAGCATTCAGTCTCAAAGAGAATTTACATAACAACATGTGACATATAGAATGCTTAAAGGCACCAACCATGACCAGACAAATTACACTCATTTTTCAACACTCTTCACAAGGTGCTTTGCAGCAGGCGCATTAGGCTGCATGCTGGGGAGGTTCTGGTGGGGTGGTCAAGACCATCATGCACTCGCAAACACTCCGTGCCTCTGGGGAGGGAGAGCAGGTGCAGGGAGCCACCCCCCCAGAGGGTGCAACACTTACCCGCCATAGGCCGGGATTGGGGGTGGGGGCGCCGCAGCTCTGAAGGTGTTGTACACGGTGCGACCACGGCCTCGAAGGTGAGCCCCTCGGTATGCAGCTGCAGCAGTGGCGGCCGGATATGGAAAGCCAGGCACTATGGGAGAGGTGAGAGAACAGGACACCTTGAGACGCGCATGTAGTCTGGCAAGGACCATTTTCTGGGCCCTGTTTATGTGGCAAGAAGACGGGATGACCCATTCTACCCATTAGCAAGATTGAAAGGCAAACAGAAGTGCTACAAACCTGGAACAGAATCTGGTGAGCATGGCAGAGAGAATGACAGAAGTTTCTCACCATGGGGGTACATGAAATGACATACATTTACATAGAATTCCTGACAGCAGAAAAGCTCCCCACATAAACTTAAAATATGGAGAAGCAAACTGTAATACTTACATGCAATACCTTAATGAGCATACATGCATATATAGACACATATGTGAGTGTCTGTATTCATATATCTAGGTACGTGTCTGGGAAACCTCACGTCCTTTCGGAAAACATGTTTATATGATGAGGAATAGGGAAGGGAGTTATGCCTGGCAGTTCCTGAGTCTTTAATCTCCTCTTGGCAGGCCCTCCCACCCACATATGCAGATATGAACTCCTCTGGAAGGTCCAAGCAGCTATCAGGAAATGATTCTATAGCTTCCTGTCCCTTGCTGAGGCTTACACTGTTCTACCTGTGCTGTCTCTCCGGTTTACTTAAAAGGCATAGTACTCCAAACCCTATCCCATACAGAGACTAGGTTTCCTGAAAATGGTAAGGAAAAGCCACTGTCTGTAAAAGCCACAGAAACCAGAAGTGAAGGGCACACCAGGAACTCAGGAATTCTGCAACAGTCTCACACAACCAAGTTCCCTTTCCAAGGTTTCTGCAGGGCTGGTGACCAAGTGGGAACATTCTTGATCACAGCACACTAAAGACACTCTCCCCCTTGTGGGGCCTACGGCCTTTCACTATCGCCTTCAGGAGCAGAAGAATCCTGCCACGTGCATCTTTTATTCAAGAGTCATTCTCACACATGCTCAGGTATGGGTAGGGAATGTGGGAAGAGTGCACGTATGCGCACGCATGCACATGGGCACAGATGACATGCATGCCCCCCTACACACACCCAAGAAAGAAAATCTGAGAAGTATACATAGGGTCCCAGGAAGCACCTATTCCTTGGAGGTAGTGACCACACAGTGACCTTACAGGCCTTAGAACAAAGCCCTGAATCTATGCACAGAGTGGGTGGAGGAGATGAGGGCTGTCCACAGATCTGTATAAATTTCTAGCAAGGATTATTCCCTTGAGGTGAAGACCAACTGTCAGTGATTGTCTGGAATGTGGTACTTGCTTTTGAAGGTGGAGCAGAGTCTTTTGTGATACTTTTCTTTGCAACATGAGTAAAATACCAAGATCATAGAACAAAGACAGACTGGATTTATCCTCCTGTTTTGAACTGTTTTACAATTATGATTAAAGACAAAGTGTGTGGATTTATTGAACTCTCATGTCAGTCTCTAGCACCCAGGTTTCCTGGATTATGTTGCAACCAATATGGCAAAAATAGAGGCTCACGCCTTACTTGGCCAAGTAGGAATTCAAGCCAATGGCTGTGAGGCATAGGAGAGGTTTGCTTCAAGAACTGGGAGACAATGATTGGGAATGGTTTGATATTGATTCTGGCTAGCCACGGGATGCTTTGCATTTGTAAAGTGTGGAAAATAAGAATGTATAGTGTAGTTGAGTAGCTGGCTTGCCAGTGAGAGCACTCAGATATGATGCTGACCCATTTCTCACCCGCTCTATGGAGCCACAGGAGTGATGACCAGGCTTGACATGCCGTCTTGGAGGACTTAGCAGTAGAGGTATCATGTGAAGCAGAAGCTTGATGTTGGAGTGAAGAGAGCAAGTGCTGCTCAGAGTGGGGATATGAGGATCCTTTCTGTGTCCCTCTCTTTTGCTTGGGTGGGATAAGTGCTAGTACATATTGAGATGAGGTTCTGGGCTCTTCAAAGCAAAGCTCATTAGCACAATCCTTTTCCAGTGAAGGGGACACATGAATGGCTACAGAGAAATGTCTGATTCAAACATGGCTGCCAAGGAGGTCAAGTTTTTGTGAGCAAGTCAGAGCCTCTAGCGATGGGCAACAGCCCTCGTGTAGAAAGTGAGGCCCATACTAGTCCCCCAGAAGGATGGTTTCTGTTTTTCCTTCCATCCCTACTCCCCCATGGACATTTCCCCCTTCTCTCTTTTAAGACAGGCTTTCTTTGTGCAGCCCTGTATGGCTTGGAAGTTAGCCTTCACCTTCAGCAACACACTTGCCTTTGCCTCCTAAGTGCTAAACGAATGTGTGTGTGTGTGTGTGTGTGTGTGTGTGTGTGTGTGTGTGTGTGTGCATGGAGAAGGCAGTGAAAGCTTTGAATGGACATCCCATCTTTCTATTCTTCCCACCTACCTCTCACTTCTTTTCCCTCTCTTCCTCCCACCTACCTCTCACTTCTTTTCCCTCTCTTCCTCCCACCTACCTCTCACTTCTTTTCCCTCTCTTCCTCCCTCCACTCTTCCTTCTGCCTTCTCTATTCCTCCTGCCTCTCCTTATTTCCTTTCATCTTTCTACCCCCTTTCTCCTTTCTTTAACCCCTTCCTTTCTTTATTCTCATCTTTCCTTTTCCCACACAATGAAATTTCCTTTCTAAGACAGATGCTCTTGGCCTCCTGTGTCAAAATCAAGTAGCTTGAATGGCATAGAGAGAGAAGAAGCACTCTTGATTGTTGCTAGAGAGGAAGCTGCATTAGGACAGGGTTCTCCGTCTGCCCTGCTCTTTGGTCTGGATGTGCACCTGAGTCCAAACCTTGCTCATACTTTGGTCCCTAACTGCCTGCTTGCTTCGCCTGCTTGCTTCGAGGAGAGCACAGTCCCTTTTCTCCACTGACGGCTTTCTTTCACTGCCCAGACCTGCAGAGAAACACAGTGCAAAGGAGAGTCTGCCATGAGCCCTAGAAAGATCTTCCCTACTGTGGTCCTAAGAGGTGCTGAGAAATGGTCCAGATACGCCACCAGATATAGCATCCACAAGTTCCCAGAAGGAGGGACTGCTCAAACGAATGTGGCATTTACAAGTATTAATGTCCTCTGCTTAAGTCACTTGGGTTTTAGTATAGACGGCCTGTTTCAAAATGGTTCTTGATGCTCAGTTAGGAAAATGTTTGCTTTCACAGCATAGTAACCTGTGGTTTTGAGCCTTAGAATTTATATTTAAAAACAAATAATAACCAGGTACAAGAGTATAGACTTATTGTCTCAGCATGGAGGAGGTAGAAGCAGGCAGATAGATGTTGGCTTGTTAACCAGTTAAACCTAACCAGTGAGTCTCAGACCATAAGAGACCTTGCCTGAAAATAACAAGGTGGGCAGCCCTTCAGGAAGATTGGAACCCAGGACTATCCCCAGGCATGCACACACTCTCTCCCTGACCCGACACACAGAATGCTGCTTGTTCTGGGTAAACTCTCCCAGACAGGCAGTGCCTACTAAAAGCTATTTATAGCACTCCATCCACATAGCCCACAAGCAATGTCCTTCCTGCCCAGTCCAGACACAGCTCTCCCTGAGCACAGCAGTTGTGTGAAATGAGGGAGTTAATGCCCATCCATCTCCACCTGGTAAGACTTTTGGAGTTACTGCCTGTGTCTGTCCTCTGCTATTCTCCCTCCCATTCATGCTGATGACAACATAGCTATCGTGTGCCACAAAGTCACATAGTCAGTCTCAAGGGCAAAGAGCACATCTTTTCATTAGACTTCTTTTATTCTCCTACAGTGGAAAAAAGTGGAAATTTTCTTACTTGCTTACTGTGTGTAGTGGTTTATAAATGCTGACATGTGGTTAAATATATATTTGAAGCAATTACCTGGGCAGATACTCAGACACAGATTAAATACAACCGAACGGATTTATTCTTCAAATATGCAGGGGGGGGAAATCCCTCTTAATGTTTCATTTCCTCTGTGATACAACACTTATCTTGTTGAATTAAAAGTACTTTATCATCTATGTACATTCTGGTTCAAGAGTTTGTTTCCGGTAAAAGGATAATAAATGCTTAGTAAGTGCAATGTGGAATGCCGAGTTAAAAGCACATACAGTCTCCATTTCTGGAATGGAGTAAGCTAGTGCTAAAATAAAATTCATAAATACATCACCTTGGCTAATAATTCTATATAAACTGGGTCTGTGGTAATATTACCTGTAATACCAGCACTTAGGATGTTGAAGCAGAAGTACAGACACTGAGGCTAGCCTGAGCTACATAAAGAGAGCCCATTTCAAGGAAACAAAATAAAAGCCAAGCAACAAAGAACGATGCAAGGAAAACAAAATGATATCAGCTTCTTAGCATGTTTAGAGCCATAACTCTTGAGTTGTCTTCCCCAACCCCTGATCAATAACTTGAGGTTATTAAATACCTAAATAAAACCAGCACTGACAACGGTGATATTCAAGTTGATTTGTAGATGTAGGATTCAATTCTGGCTTTTTTTTCTGGATGGAGAAATGAGGGAGGGAAAACTCATACATACCCTCTTAAACATGGACAGTCTGAATCAATGAATCAATGTTTTGAAAGTCTGGTGTCAACAAAATAAAATTGGATTTAACTCATCAGCTTCAGTAGAACACCAGAAAAGCACAGGGCAGAAACAAAAAGTTCACTCTAGGTGTGTGACATGTGCCCATTTCCAGCTCTACTCAGCCCCCGATAAAGCCTTCCAATTATAGAGATGAACGTAAGAACAGGTAAGTAGAGGGTGGGGGTGTCACCTCACCCTTGGGAATAAGGAATTTTCTACATCATGGACACTCGATGGAACAGAAGGCTAAGTAAAAAAACAAGAGGTGTTCTGTGAGACTCAAGCGTCAAGGCAAATCAAGGGTTTTAAATGGAAGACATGTGGGTGTATCAAGCAGCCAAATGAGCCATTCGCCAGAGTGTCTACTGCTTCCTGCCACCTCTTCCGCAACAAACAAAGCTCGTGCCTCCAATGCTCTCCGTTCATGTATTTACAGTGACTAGCGCCTCCTCCCTCTCCGTCTCCTTTATGAACATGGTGCTTACCTTGGAAAATAAACACAAATGAGATCATTTCACCAGCCCGGAAATCCCAAGAGAAGAAACACAAAGCCAGTGGAAAATACTTGAGGGTTATAAACTGCATATTAAAGTTTTAGAGCTCTGGGAGAGGCAGAAGAATAGCAGATGCATACCGCAACAGGGGGGCAGATTCTGCAACACAGCCATAAAAATATACAGGCTGCTTTAATTGGCAATTATTCTTTGCATTTGTGTGCTGGCTTGAATTTGCATGAGATTGCCAGATGCCCGGTAAAGGTGTTGCCACCCGACTGTGGGGTTCTCTTTGTCTGGTGCCTCCCTACCACTTTGTGTTCTGAAACCCTGCTTCTTTCTCCACCCTTTGAAGATATGAAGACCTCCATGCACATGGTAATTTGTGGTTGAATTATTCTATAGGTAGTGGATGGTGGGAAGCATTCGAATGCTTGAATTTGGGGGTGCAAATGTGTCTTAAACAGCAGGTTCAGGATCTTGTTGGATTCCCTTGTGGCACACATCACATCTCATGTGTCAGACTATAAATTAAGATATGATGCCATCGTTAGTCAATGCACTGCACCACCATAAACAGCCAGCCTAGCTTTGGAGAGGCACCGTTGTGCAGGAAACATTTAGGTGAGAGGTCCAAAAATCTGATTACTTTCTCTAAATGGCCAAAAATGTTAACTTCTGCTTTCAAAATAAATCCAAAATGAGAGTTCAGCAAACTGGTTTGGAACACAGCGGCTCAAGCAAGACTAAATCACCCTTTTAAGTGGCATTGGGTGAAAATGTAATAAGACAGTTATAGGTCAAAATACAAAAGTCTTCTTTTAATGAAGTAATTTTTAGGTTTGGGAGGAGTGATTCATTCAGGCATTCATATAGGGACCTCAAACAGCTCTCGAATTTGTAGAATTTCTGGTTCTTTAACTCACACGTATTTATGTTTGAAACCCATTTATGTTTGGGATCCACCCCTGTTTCAGCACAAATGATGTTAAATGCTGCTGCTTGGAAGTGAATAAATCTACATTTTGGACAAACTGGTTCCTTATAGGACATCCTCATTTGAAATGCATTGAATGGGAAAACAAAAAAAAAATTCTAATTAATGTACAACTCTAATCACCATTCCCCACATGGAAGACTAATTTTTCACTGTTCATTTGCTTGGTTTAATCTCAAAACTGACATAACAGAAATGCAATGCCCTATAAATCTCCGCTCGTTTCTTTCTTTAATATTCATATTCCATTGAACTGCGGAGGCTTGTTGCTGCATTCGGCTACAGCATCCGAAAGTGTCGATAAAAATATTGTGAAAGGCAAGATGTGTTTTTTGCTGGCTGCGCTGACCATTTATTGGGGGAGGGGGGGCACAATAAATGGCTGGTGGATCCCTCGGCTGGCTGGCTGGTGGGTGATTAGTGATTAATTACCTTGCAGCAAATTGACACGGCACCAGGAAATTGACACAGCCCTGATTAATTAACTTTTTATGGGCGGTAGTTACTCACAAAACACTGCGCACCATAATTGAATCTCTTTACATAACAGTCATGGTACAAAAGTTTTACTCAAATCCAAATTAGCCAGAAGTTTCTAAGGCGGTTAGAGGTCTGATTAGGATGTGTTTGTAAGAACTGGCAAGAATTTGAACTTGGAGGGAGATGTGTGGTCTTGAAAGGAGATGGGGACAGGGCTGAGACAGGACACCATACAGGTTTGACTGCCAAGGCAGAATGTATTGATCTAAGTCTTCACTTGAGCTGGACTTTAAAAGGAGACTGAGATGTGTCGGTTTTTTCCAGGTAGACGTGGCTGCTGCCTCTCAGAGCTCTGGCAGATTCACTCCCTTTGTTTAGTCTGTACAGACTGACATGAGGCAAATTTGGGTCTGCTGTTGGGGTTCGTTTCCTTGCATCATTTCTTCCACCTTGTGCCTTTATGCTGACCACTCCATTTTCTACCATGGTTGTGTTTCCTCCTCCTGTCTGTCTTTTTTCCTGACAAGCTCTTTGACTGACACATGTCCTTTTACAGCTGTCTATTGGACTGTCCTGAAAGCTATATGTTGGGGACTACTGTGTCTCCAACATAGATAAATGGTCTGACACAAGGAAGCCATCCAAATGTCTTGAGTATATCAGAATTCTGCAGCAGTCCAGTTACAGACAAAACTGAGTGGCTGGGTAACCTCGAACTTGAAAGTCTTGTTAAGATGTTGCTTAGAGGTAGCTCACTCTAAGGAAAAGGTCTTGCTTGGTTCCTCAGAACTGGAGTGCTGAGAGAGATCCTGGACCTCACTTGTTAAACCCTAGACAGTGATCACTGGAGAATGCTAGCAAAGATGTGATCACAGTTGGCAGCACTCTAGCCTCTGAGACTCCATTATCAGATGGAAGGGATTCAACTGCATGATAACAGCTAGTGTTTATTAACACTTGCTAACTGCCAGATGCACAGGTTAACCCATTAGCTCTTTGAAAAACCACATGAATCTGGAGTATTGCTAATTTTTGCTTTCTTTGGGGCAATTGGAGTCTAGAGCAACTCGAAAGTCTCCAAAGTTGAGACTCTGGGTCTTATCTTTTCATCTGACCCCGAAACACCCCCACTCCCAGTTTTTTCTATGCTTGTTCTGTTTTCTTGAGGCTAACCCAGTGTGGCTTCCCTCTGCCTATTGCTTGCACAAGCTGCAACATTCTCTCCTGTGTTTCTACTACATCTGAGGAGGCAAGCAACAATGTGTCACGGGCTGGGCAAATCTGCAGAGAACTTCATTGACAAACTCCCTTGGTAGGGGCTATGCCATCAATGCCCTTATGTATTCGTATTCTGAAATTTCAAAACAGCTCTGAATCTTCATTGCTCTTTCAGTAGTTGGGACTCAGTTCACAGAGTTGGCCATAGATTTATGTTGGTAAAAATCCAAGGGCAATCTATTTTCCTTTCCTCCTGGAGTATATCTACATAGCTGGAGGTAAGCCAGTTTGTCATAAGTAAAGCGTTCAAGATGTAGAGACGTGTAAATCGCAACTAGGGTTAGCCCAGAGTAGTGTTGGTAGAGGTCTCTGTTGTACACACAAAGCTAGTTACTGTAAGTTCTCAGTGACTCTATTCCCCTATAGTACTTGAGTCTGGAAGATTGGAATACAAAACATATTTCAGAACTTGGCAGATGGCTTGCTGGTAAAGTAGGTACCCTGTAAGCAATGAGGACCTGAGTTCAAGCCCAAACCCTGCATCAAAAGCCATATGGTGATATAAGCCTTTAATACCAATGCTTTTGGGGTGGGGGTAGAGGCAGCCAGATTCCCAGAGGCTCTTTTCATTGGCCAGCCAGCCTAACATAATCAACACACTTGAGGCTAAGTGAGAGACTATGTCTCAAAAAGTAATATGGAGAAAGACAGAGGAAGACACCCAGGTCTACCTCTATCCTCCACAGACATGCACAGATGGGTGTCCACATACCCACATCCACTAAAAGCTCATTTCTAAGTCTGGGACTATTTGGATACAAAACTATCCTCCCACCTTGGGCTTCTATACTTACTGCCCTATATGAAGTGATTTGCTAATACTGTTTTCACACACTGTTCACCCATAGCTTGGTTTGAAACAAAGCTCCTGCTTGTACATAAATGAGTGAGCACTGGAAGAAAACCATACAGAAAACCAGCCACAGTGAACACAGGGGGATTTGTTCTGGATGGCAGGGTTGCTGTTCCCCAAGCACAAAGATTCCCTCACTCAAAACAGTCAATTCCAAAAGAACAAAACCCACACTTGTTAACCACGCACAGGAATCTTCTCAAATCATTCATCTGTGTGGAGCTGAGCAAGAAAGCGGCTTTGGGCTTACTAACCACCACACTGTTCCTACTTCCTGTGGAATCTAGCTGTTTTCTCTCCTGTGTTACGAATGCCAGCCTTAATAGAGCAGATGCATAGTGGGTGCTTTAAGGCCGCTGGGTGTTCGGTGCCACACTTCCTGTGGATAGGTCCTTGTGATCCCTCTGACTCACAGGTATTGACAGACCTTCGCCAGGCAAGATTTCTGTAACATTTCATTCAACAAAGTGGAAATGAATCTCCATGTTGGAGTGTTTCACCTGGCAGCACTGCAGCCGACATTGGCAAACGTGCCTTCTGTTGTTGGAGGGAGGATAGAAGTTGGAATGTAGTGTAATTTACATGGGGCCATAATCCCTTAGTTTGTCAAAATCAGCACCAGTATCAACGTGTTGTTGTTGTTATTGTTGTTGTTGTTGTTTTCTCTCACAAAACCATGAGGAGGTGCGGAAAGCAAATACTTTATATAAATAATGACTTTATGGAGCACATACATATACAGTAAAGGTTCAATTGTTAAATCATTCATGATCTATCTAACAGCTGGCTGGAACAGTGAGCTCGATGGATTGCCTCTCCAGGTAGGAAACAGGGCAAGTGAGATAAATTAGCTGCCTTCTGCTGGGCTGGATTACCCATGGTTCTCTGGGCTTGCTACAAGCTCTTGAGCTTGAGGTCCTTAGCGGGGAATGGGGGTGGGGGGAGTTGGCAGTGACTCACAAGACATGTATGGCACGCAAGTGCATTTGTTCATTTCACATCCAGCCATCACTGTGAGGAGATCTGTTCTGTCTGTCAGTGTTCAGTGCTGAGGCCATCTGCCACTCAGCCTAAGCATTTAGCTAAATAACAAAACAAAAAATACAAAACAAACAAAGAAACAAAAAGTGCTCTGAGCCTTTGATCAACACCCCAGACAAACAATATTAAACAGAGACAGAGTCTCTCACTGGCTTGGCACTAGTCAATGCCACCTCCAAGTTGGCTGTCCAGCAAGATCCTGGGATCTGCCGGTCCCCACATCCCCACAGCCGAGATTAGGGTATGCATCAATATGCCCAGCTATTCTTAATGTGCTTTGAGGACTGAACTCAGGCCCTCATGCTTGCATGGTAAACACTATACCATTGAGCGATCTTCCCAGTTCTTTCTTGTTTTCCCACAGAAAGAAATTAGTGGTCAAAAGCCTACATTCTGCGTGAACAACACCACTCTCCAAAGAGATAGATGTCACATGTGCATGCAGCCGGGATATTTGGGGCTACAGCTGCATCTCTGTGCCACTGCATTCAAGTTCTGTGGTGGCCATCATATGGCTTGGGATGGCTCTTATCCATAACTGATCACATGATTTAAGAAACTTGCCTCATCATTAAAGCAAAGGTTTCCATTCTTGGGTAGATATGAACTCTCCCAGATTCTCTTTCCTTGCATAAGAAGCAAACTCATCTTCCTTTGTGGAGTCTTTGTACTCAGTGGGGAAGTTTGCTCCTGATGAGGGAGAAGGGATTCGGCATCTCTGTAATCACAATGCCCATGCCAAGAGTCCTGGGATTCCTTTGTCAGCTCTCCATATACTCAAGGGCTCCTTCTCCCACCCGGGTCCTTGACTGCTTTGCTGCAGGTCTGCAGACCTGGGTGTTAGGGTCAGCCCCTGACCTGGTTCAACTTGGAATCCAAGCCTACTAGGATTACATCTCCAGCCCTCTGGCATCCACCACCCTCTGTTGCTCTTCGGGGACCAAACCTGCTTTTACTTTCACCTCTAGAACCTGTGTATTCAGAGATCTGAGCAGAGAGTGCTCTCCAACCACTCACTGTTTTTAAAATCCATAGCAGTTTCAAGGAGCAAAGAAAGTGCAGACCAGCACTGAGGAAAAAATAAACATAAGCTTCTCACACTACTGACAGTTTCTCTCGCGCCCCTGCTGGGGCTGGAGAGTGGGTGGGCATTTTCAAGGTGCTGAACCTGGGAGCAACTCTGGTGGTTGATCCTCTTAAGTAAATGTGAGCATTAGAAGAAAGAAAAGTCTCCTCTCAATGCTATCTCAGGCCTTGCTCCTTCCAGGGAATTCCCCTAGCATGTCTGCCTCGCTGCTTTTCAGAAACATCTCATCTCGGCCTTGTTCTCTGGCTTTGTGTGCGCTCGAATCCCAGGGCAGCATAGTTTATTGTTTTAATATCTGTCTGACACAAAGCAAGCGCAGCCTCCGGTGACTCCTTATCTGTCATATGTATTTCTGTGAAAGAAATATCAAGACAAATAAGATGTTTGGGGGCACACCACGGGATGGGAGCTTTTGCAACTGGCAGCCTTTCGCAAAAGGCAGACCCCCATTTGAAAATGACAAAAGCCACTCTTCTGCATTGAGATTAATAACCAAATGGAGAACGCAAGATAGTAGTCACATGAAAAAGAGCTGCTGGCTGTCAGGTTCTTCCCTTCAAAGAACTGAGGGATGTGGCTAGCCATAGTAGCACATGTCCACCATGCTAACTAGCTGTCCAGAAGCCGAAAGTAGGAGGATGAAGAGTTTGAAGCTAGACCGTGCTACCTTGTGGGGCCGTGCCTGAAAGTTGGGGAAGCAGCAGCAATAGTCAGATAGAAATGCTGTTTCAATTTTCCATGGAAAGAACATGGCCTGCATCCACCATGTGATAATGTGCTTTGGCTCTGACCCAGTCAGAGTAAGCCTGTCTCCAATGCCGATGAAGGTATGATGGTAAAAGGGATCGGAAATGCAAAAGAATTTGTTCTGTTCAAATATTTATTTTAATATTTTAAAGTTTTGTGTAAGTGGCCAGATGGGTGCACATAAAGGTGTCTGTTGAGGCCAGGGGCCTCCAAATCCACTTGGAGCTGTAGTTAGAGGCAGTTGAGAGCCTCCTGATGGGGATACTTAGGAACTGAACTTAAATTGTCTACAGCACACACTCTTAACCGTGAAACCATCTGTTCCCTCCATGAATCTGTTCTTAAACTGTGGTGTCTAAGGACAATACCTAAATGAGTGTTGGGACCATGAATGAGTGACCATGAATCAGATCCAAGTCGGTTCTTTGAATATATGAACATACGATTAAATGTATTATTTTCTATAGAAATAATTTGTGCAAGAGAGAGAGAGACAGAGAGAGAGAGAGACAGAGAGACAGAGAGAGACAGAGACAGAGACAGAGACAGAGAGAGGCAGGGAAAGAGACAGAGATTACATCATCACTGATTTCGTACATGGTACACACAGTAACTAAATAAGGAAATAAACAAATAAACAATATGGGCACGATCCTGGGGAATCAGGGCGGGTAGAGGAAAAGGCAGTACGTCACTGATATATAGATAATCCTAGATCTAAGTCCCAACAATCCTTCTGTGTCTGCCCCCTGCCCCAGGACTGGGGTTAGAGGTGTCCATGACTAACCTTTCTGTAACTACTGATAGATTTGAACTCAGGTCCTCAGGCTTCCTCAGCAAGTACTCCTACCCACTGAGCCATCCCCCCTAGCCTACGCTTGTTTTGAAATGTGATACAATTATACAAGATGCTAGAGTTACTCCAAGATGATTCTTAAAATAATTTTTGCTACCGCCCTCAGGTAGCAGCTACTTGGCCTGCCTTGCTTTAGTAAATAAGAGGTAATAAACAAGAGGGAGACTGGTGATGGAGAGCACTTGGGGCAAGCCTGGCTGCAGATTATTCTTATAAATGAAATTGTACTGGAACTCAGCTATCCACTTATGTACAGGCGTAGTCTCTGGTGACCTGTAAGTCGTCCATGTCAAAGCTGGAAGAGCAGATGCTGACAGGTTAAACGTGGTTGTCCTTCTGAAGAGCAGCTCTGTGAGGCCTCGGTCAGACATGAAACAAACAAACAAACAAACAAACAAAAAACAAAAAACCAAACTCTTCTCCCAAATCATGGGATAGGGATGAGAAAGCAGGATCTTAGCCCAATCAGAGGTGCTAGACAGCTTGTTTAGTGTCCCGGAGAACGGTCTCTGCTCTGATATTTCAGGAGTCCAGCATGAGGTTCTTTCCATTCTCTGGGGATCAAGTGTTAAAGGTATTTAAGAGAAGATACTGTGGGGGTCAGAATATGGGAGAACAAACCACATAGTTCTGCCACCGTTAGTCCCTCTGAGCCTGAGTTTATATTAACCGTGGGTATTTCTGAGGATCGTAGGAGAAGGGTTATTAAAATGTTCCAGCAATGACCTTAGGTAAAGTCAGTAAATAGCCACTTCCTCTCATTGTTTCGGGTCTACCAGTAGGTACAGCCAACTAAGACCATTACACTTGGGGCTATCAGTTGGGAGGGACTCCAAAATTCAGTAATCAGTGGTTTTCAATCAGTATTCTGAAAAAGTTATCCAAGGAGACCAAACAAAATGTACAGCAAAACATGCACTACTGAGGCGATATACTGGATTCAGTCAGCAAAATAAAAGAACTAATGTCTCTTCTTGCCTCTGTGGCAAATTTCAATATTTATTCCTCGTGGATCTTTCCCATTAATCTTTGAATTTAACAGTATTATATGAAAGCATTACCATCTCATTTCATCCTCTTTTTCTAGGTGCTCTTCACATTCTGTCTGAAGTTTGCATGCCTGTCTGAAGTTTGTTTTGGTCCTGGCATTAGTTCTATTACACAGCGCCTCCAGAAAATATTAGGAAAAGCCATCTTCCAGGCAACCAGGAAGCTGCCCAGAATGAGCATCAAGAGAGAAAGCCCATCTCTCCAAACCGAGGTGTCAGCACAGTGACCCTCATGGGCTCCTCTGTGAACTGAGCAGAGTCTCCTGACAGTGTCTGTCTTGGCGAGAAGGAAGAGGCAGCTCTGAGTTAATCTTGGGCTTCACTTTAATTACAGAAACCAACAGCAGCACCTTCTGTGGTCTGAGTATAGGATGGTGCAGCTCTGATTTATGCCTGCTTCTGCCAGGTAATTTATTGTTTTAGGGGTGTTACACAGTCACTTCCATAAAACCTGAGCTCCATATATCAATTAAAAGTACGCCATGACCACTTGCCCTTGAGATTCACAGGAGTGAAAAGAGCAGGCAGTTATTCTGTGGTTGGGGAATATTGAAGTTTCTGAACATTTGCTTCTAATCTCTTGGTTTCTACAGAGTAGGACTACAGACAAAAAAAATGCCTCCTTCCTGTCTGCCTTTACTGTTTGTCCCACATGGTTGCAATGTACAGCTGTGGCCCCTTTAGAACTATGAAAGCACGCATGTGTGTATTGGGGACAGATGGACCCACACAGATATTCCTACAGGAGTATGCATCTGCAACTCTGCGGATGTGGTCGTTCTCTGTGCAGGTACTTGATACCAACTGACATGGCCCCTTCTACTCCAGACCGGAGTGCTGATGTTCTGGTGTTTACTGGAATATTTGGATGTAGGGCTTTAGAGAAGCACTTAGGTATTAGATGAGGAAGTCCTCAGAAAAATGTTGGTTAGAGAAAGATATGTATACTAGCTTCTGCCTGTTCTCTTTACCAGGTAAGGATGTATGAAGGTAGACATTGAAAGCTAGGGCAAGAGCCATCATCAGGACCCAACCGTGCTGGCACCTTGATCTCAGGTGTCACCTTACTGCGTAATGAGGAAATAGATGTCAGTTGCTTAGGCAGCCCAGTCTATGACATTCTGCAATAATATCAAACTAATGGGCTCCTCAAGAGAATTAGAAAAGTGTGCCATGAAATTTAAATCTGACAATATGAGAAAAGACAGATAAGTCTGCCTGTACAATTAAAATTGTATAATGGCACCCAAGTAACATAAGAAAGGTACGCTTCAATATCAATACTTGTCACAAACAACAATGATAAACAATAAAAAGAACTGGAATTTATAAGAGGTTAAGTGCAGTTTGCAATTAAATGTGTGAAAGATGATGCTTACAGTGAGGAAGAAACTCATGTAAAAGAGAAGAGAGATGTTTCCTTTCCCCTGTATAATCTGCAGCATTGACAGACCCAAACACATCATTGCAGAGGGGCCCATTTAGATGTGTGCAGAATTCTATGATTGGGGCTACAGATGAGGGCTCTGAAGCAGGGTATGGAAGTCCGCTACTACAAATATGTCTGCCACAACTTTGGTGCAGGATGTGGAAGGAAGTGGGTTGTTTTGTCTGGATCTGAGTGATGGGTGATAACCTCAATGAAATGGCTTGGCAATATCAAAGGGGACTCAAGGTGAGGGTCACAGCATAGTAAATAAACCTAATGTGTATATGAGTACTTGCCTCTAAATGAAAACACAGGACTAATGCTTTCCTCGTCCATTGCAGAGTGTAGTCCTTAAATCCAAATGGGAGAAAAAGAGAATTCTATAAAGTCACACAGACTACTCTATAGTAGAAAAAGATCCTATTCTAAACGTACGTATGCGTGTGCATATGTGTGTGTGTGTGTGTGTGTGTGTGTGTGTGTGTGTTCGTTCATGCGCATGCATAGGGGTGCATCCTGCTTCGTAGGACATGTAAAATTCCAATTTAAAAATTCTATTCATGATAGACCCTGTTTATAAGCACACCATAGCATCAGTAATAGTGTCAGAACTTGTGGCTTCCCCTGAGCTGAATCCCAATTTGGGTCTGTCACCAGACCTCCTTTTCCTCAGGTTCTTCTCCATTTTTGTCCCTGCAGTTCTTTCAGACAGGAACGATTCTTGGTCAGAGTTTTTGACTATGGGATGGTAATCCCATCCCTCCACTTGATGCTCGCTCTGTCTTTCTACTGAAGGTGGACTTTAAAAGTTCCCTCTCCCCACTGAAGGGCATTTTGTCTAAGGTCCCTCCCTTTGAGTCTTGAAAATCTCTCACCTCCCAGGTCTCTGGTATATTCTAGAGGGTGCCCCTCACCTCCTACGTCCCAATGTTATCTGTTTTGATTCTTTCTGTTGGCCTCAGGACTTCAGTCCTGTTCCTCCTCCCCACAATACCTGATCATGTTCCCCTCTTCCCCTCCCTTGTCGCCTTTTCCACCCAGGTCCTTCTCCCTCCCTCCTTCCCCTTTCCCTTCCTGTGATTGCTCTCTTCTCCCTCAAGTGGGATTGAGGCATCCTTTATTAGCCCTGCTGCTTGTTAGCCTTCTTGAGTTCTGTGGGCTGCCCTCTGAAAGGCCCGACAAGCATCTGCAAGAGTCAGAAGCAGATATTTACACCCAACCAATGGACAGAAGCTGCTGACCCCTGTAGTTGAATTAGGGAGAAGCTGGAGGAAGGTGAGGAGCAGGGCAGCCTTGTAGGAAGACCAGCAGTCTCAACTAACCTGGACCCCTGGGATCCCTCAGACATTGAGCCACCAACCAGGCAGCACACACCAGCTGAGATGAGGCCCAGCAGGGGTCTGGACTCAGTCAGAGAAGAGGCACCTAATCCTCCAGAGAGACTTGGGGCCCCAGGGAGTGGGGAGGTCTGGCAGGTAGGGATGGGAGTGGGGACATCCTCTTGGAGACATGGGGAGGAAGTGTGGGATGTGGAACAGTTGGAGGGTGGGCCAGGAGGGGGATAAAGTCTGAACTATAAAAAAAGATTAAAGAATAAATAAAAAATTTAAAAAATCTATTCATAAGCTTATGAGAAAACAGTATTGGTGGCCTTTACTGTCATATACAAAAGAGACGATCAAAAGCTATCACTCCATTTGCTCGCCCAAATCAGGTTTTATCCCTTTGTGGAATCAGAGATTGCCTTCCAGAGGGCATCACTTCCATCTATAGCACTTTGAGCTACCTTCCATTCCTCTTTGCAAGAAGCTAAACTTGGGGTTATTTAGTAACATATCAAGAAAAGGAAAACATCAAGTATGTCATCAGCCTTGCCCTGCCCACTTCAAAACTTTTCTTACAAAGGACCACATGTATCACAGCCTGTCTGGTGACATTCATAGTAAACATGTCACATTTGTAGGAACGCATCCTGCCTAAATTCTTGATGTTTTGCTCTGACTTTAATTGAGAGTGGTTTAGTAGGACATACAGGAGGCTATACAATTTCCTGTGACACTTTTAAGTCAGCATAAACGGGGGTGGGGGGGAGAGCAAAGGGGCTGGGTTGAATTGACAGGCAGCCCTGAGTGACATATCTCCCTCTTAATGCTGTCGCATATCGTTAGTCACATCAGGAAGATTTACTTAGTATGGCAAACATTATGCAACAGTGTATCTTTTAAAAGCAGATGACTTCACTGGGAATTATTTTCATTACAGGCTCATCCAGCAGGGTTCCTTTAAAAACTGTCTCCCCTACTGCATGTAAGGGTGTTATTTACAGATAATTATCTACTGGCTAAGAATATGGACAATTTAATTTGAAAACATTTAAGGCTAATTTAAAAATGGAGAAAAACCCTATTGAGAATTCTGTTGAGATCTGTACCCCACTTTACAATCGGATTATCTGGTTTGTTGATATTTAGTTCCTTGTGTTCTTTATATATTTTGGATATGAGCCCTCTTTCAGATGTGTGGTTGGTAAAAATCACTTCCTGTTGTTCAAATGGTGACATCCTTTGCCTTACAGAAGTTTCTCAGTAAAAAAAGTTTCATGAGGTTCTATTTATTAATTGTTCTTTGTGCCGTGTTCTGGGAAGAAGTCTTTTCTTGTGCCAATGACTTCGGCGCTGTTATTCCTCACTTCCTCTTTCATTAGGTTCAGTGCATCACGTTTTATGGTGAGGTCACTGGTCCATTTGGTGTTGAGTTTTGTGCAGGGTGAGAAGTATGCATCTATTAGCATTCCTCCACATGCCAACATCAAGTTTGACCTGCACGATTTCTTAAAGATGCTTATGCCCCAGTGTGTACTTTTGGCTTCTTTATTAAAAACAAACAAACAACAAACAAAAAACGTTGGTCTGTGTGCGTCTAGATTTATATCTGGGTTTTCAATTCGTTCCCACTGATCAGCAAACATGTCTTGTTTCTGTGCCAGTACCATCCTGACTTATTTACTGTAGCTTTGTGGTGCAACTTGAAATCGGGGAAACTGAAATGACTGGGAAACACTTAAGGAAGTGTTCAACATAGCCACTCTAATGGATGCAAGACGGAATCTTGAAGTAGTTTTGCTTTGCGTTTTGCTCATGGCTAACATAGTCAAAACAGGTAAGAGAGCACACGGGTGAGGATGGTAGATTAAAATGAGGATGCACACGCTGTTGGCGGGCAGGCAAACTCAGACCATGGGAGAACTGTATGGCAGTTCTTGAAGACAATGGGAATTAATTGGTCTCAAGATCCCTCTCTAGCATTCTTTAGCATATCCACAAAGGGTGCGGTGACCGAGAGACACTCACTCAACCATGTCATCGCTGCTCCTCTCATAACAGACAGAACTGGAAGCCATCTAAATGTCCCTCAACACAAACATGGAGATTTTAGTGGAGAACATTTAAACAATGAAGTATTACTCAGTCATTAAAAAAAAAAAAAAAAAACCCTAACATTGTGATAATTGCAGACAAATGGCTGGAACGAGAAAAAAATCATTCCAAGAGAGGGATCCCAGCCTTAGAAGGACAAACATGGTATGGGTTTGCTTTTGTGTGGGTAATATGTTAAGTCCATGAAAACCAAGATACGGTCTGTGGAACAATATAGGGTAGGTACAGAGTAAGGAACTAATGGAACAGTTCCTTAATCTAGTTCCCTTAGGAAAGGGAAATAGAACAGATAACTATGGGATGGACTAGGGCAGAAATGGAAATGAGAGGGGCAAAAGGGAACTGAGGAAAGGTGGTTATGAGTGGGAATAAAAGAGAGACAGCTGAAATTAAGGGGCATTTGAGAGTAAGATGAAAACCTACTATAGTAGAAACCTTCTAAATTATATACATATATGAAAGTGATCTAAATTAAATTGCCAAATAATGGGGGATACAGAGTCTGAACTGGCTATCGTAAGGTATCAAAGACACTCTCAGTGTGGGCACTGATCTAATTGAGTTGCTGGCCAAAGGGGCCCCTTGGAAACTCTCAAACAGCAGAGGCTATTGCCAGGACTAATAGAAGTTGTTATCCACAAACTGACTGAAAGCCCCATGGTTGACTACAATAGCTACAAAAGTCACCGAACGTGGAAATGTCCATCTGCTGCCCCCATAGAGCCACCGTATGTTCTACTGTATTTGGTATATGAAGGTCCTCTATTTGCCACCAAAGGAGAAATGTAAACACTTATCTAGCCACAAATGCATTGATCTATTTTAGAGTACTGCTAGCAACATATGCTAAAGCAATGGTGGCACGAAGCTGTGGGGATAACCACCAACTGGTGGACTTAAGGTCCACTCAACAGGAGGGAAACCATACCCATCACTGCTCAGGTAACAAGAACCTGAGACTAGGGAGCCCAGAGTCCTTGAGTAATGACTAAATCATTCTGGTCTTAAAGCAACCCCAAGCAGTGATAATGTGACTCCTAACGGCATTCTGCGGTCCGCATAGATCAGTGACACTCAGCCATCATCAGAAAAGCTTCCTGCTGTACCAGATGGGAACACACACAGAGACCCACAGTCAGACACTAAGCAGAGAATGAGAGACCTTGGAACACTTGGGCCTAAATGAAATGTTTCCATCAAATCCCTCCCCTCAGAGGTCAGGGAATCCCACGAAAGAGGAGGTGGAAAGAATTTAAGAGCCAGTGGGAATGGAGGGTACTAAGGAAGAAAGGCCCTTTAAATCAACATGAGTAAACCTCATATAAACTCACAGAGACTAAAGTAGCATACACATGACCCGCATGGGTCTATACTAGATCCTGGAGATATATATATATATACATATATATATATGTATGTATGTATGTATGTATATATATATATATATCTTCCATTTAGGGTTTCTCTGAGTGTGTGGTTGAGGGGGCCTCTGGTTCTTGTGCCATCTCTTAGGCATTCTCCTTCTGTTGGTTTGTCCTGTCACGCTGGTTCTTGTGCCATCTCTTAGGCATTCTCCTTCTGTTGGTTTGTCCTGTCAAACTTTGATTTCATAGTTTTAGTTTTATCTTATTGTATTTTATGTTATGCTTTAAATGAATGGATGAAAGATTGAAGGAAAACTAACCACTAGTGTAAGTGTTAACAACTGAATCGTCATTCATCCCTGCTGGGAGAGGAAAATCAGTTTTCTCCAGTGAAATGACAACCACTCCAGGGCAGGCCTCAAGTTCAGAAGTAGTTGACCAACATGTAACAAATCTCACAGGGTTGCTTTGTATGTGTGTGTGTGCGCTTTTATTTGGTTCAGTTTTGTGGTTGATTTTGATTTACATCATTTTAATTTGTTTTCTTGGTTTTGGAGGAGTTTGTTGTTGTACTGGGTTCTTGTTTTTTGTTACTGTTGTTCTGTTTTGTTTTGTTTTAGAACTTAAAGTTGGGTAGAGAAAGAGGATGTAGAAAGGCTTGAGGAGTAGAAGAATATATCCAAAGTATATTTAAATTTAAAGATTGTTTTAAGTAATAAAAAGCATAATAAAGGGCCGGAGAGATGGCTCAGTGGTTAGGGGCACTGACTGCTCTCCCAGAGGTCCCGAGTTCAGTTCTCAGCAACCACATGGTGGCTCACAACCATCTGTAATGGGAGCTGATGCCCTCTTCTGGTGTGTCTGAAGACAGCCACAGTGTACTCACACACATAAAGTAAATAAATCATTTTTATAAAAAGCACAATAAAATGGAGAGAGCCCAAGTTTGATGAATAGTATCAGAAGTCAATTTACACAAGGACAATCTACAGAGTCTAACTGTCATATACATTTTTTCCTTCAGGAACATAACTTACAGAAAAAAAAGAGAAATACCTGAACTTTCGAGATTAAAAAGGGTACCCTAAAACACTGCTAAGAAGTAAGGGAGCCTCCATTTGAAAGAAGATGCAGAAATCCTACTGAAAGTCTCTGTCTCATTCAGGTCTCGGAAACAAGGGAAGATGGAGCCCTGTGAGAGTCTCACCTGAGAGCAGAGGACCCTGGGCCAGTTGACTGGATGCTTTTAGAGCAGGAACTACAGCTTGCTCTGGATAGGTATTTTTGCCTCGTAAGAAAGAGCAAACTAGGATGAATCTTGTGAAGGTGCCAGCTTTCTGCAAACAGTGGGACTAAAAATCAATGGAAGAGAGAGGAAGCCTGGGCAGGGCACCCCAGAGTTGTGAACAACTTTTCCTGTCACTAGTGGAGTTCCTTGCTCTGACACAATACTCAACCAGCTTGCCAATCTGAGTATCGTTGCTTAAGATTAAATTCCCAGACAAGATTCTTCGTAAAGGAAACTAGGTTGTGCCTCTTTTAAAAATTTAAGAAAAAATGAAATTAGCTATTAATTGCTTCCTGTAAGACTGCTATAGAAAAGGGCATTGATTTTAATATATTTGAAAATAATTGCTAGGAACCTGAACATTCAACAATTGGGGCAACAGATTAAAATATAATTAAACAATAGCATATGAAGAGGCCATTAGCATAAAGGTCACATGGCCGATTCGCGACAATAAGAAGTTGAGGATGTGTAGGCGAGCTGACTGACGTTACTAAAAATAGGAGTAGGCAAAGCTTGAGGAATATATGGAAGGCGGTGATGTCACCACATACTTTCAGGACTAACAGACCCTTTGCAGGAAAGTTTGGTCACTGCTTCTGTATAGCTTATATATCAGGCCCCTATTAAGACCATATAAAATATACATTTTCTATAAGACAAGTTCTCACTACATAGGCCTGGCTGGTGTCGACCTCATCATACTCCTGCTTTTCTCATTCGCCAGTGCTGGAATCAAATCTATGTACTGCCACACCTGGCAATCATACACGTGTCACTCAGTTTGGTTTTACAGCCCTTATAGAATGGGTAGGGAAGGGGTCTAGCTTGTGGCTTTAATTTTCTGTCTCCTGACATCATTTCCCCCAACAGAGAGTTTGTGTGATATTTTTATATTTGATATAAAAAATATGACCCAATTTGCTTTAGAACAGCTAGAAAAATTCAAATTAGTATTTTCCAAGGTTGTATCTGGGAAGAGAATCACTGAGTATACAGAGCCAATCTGTCTAATCCGTTAACTGACTGCTTGCCTCATGTGGCTAACTAACTTGATGAGTTCAAATAAGTATTGTCTCCAAGACCCACCAACACTGTCCTAGAGAACACATATGTAGAGTTTTTTCTAGGAGTTCTGTGGACCAATAGAAACACTATGCATAAACGATTCTCCAGAAAACAGATTAGAAACATGATGGGCCGACAAGTGGAAAGAACCAAATGTTTGTAAATGAACACTGAGGAGCTCCCATGGCTCGAGATAAGTAACTGTTTGTGGTGCCCGGACTCCCTCACCTGCAAAGCAAGCAGTGTAGTACCTACCTGGAGCAGACATGGAGAAGTCTAACGTCTATGGTGACTCACAAGGGAAAATCTGCCTCCATTCGGAAAGAACCACTTCTTGTCAGGGTTTAGAATTCCGTGAGGCACAGAAAAATATCCCCATTTAACCAGCTCAAAACTGTGTTTCAATATGAAACAGCCGCCAATCTCCATGTCCTATACAATTACACAACCAGTGTGTCCCAGGATTAACTATTACAGGTTGGGACTCGGGTGACCTCTCTAGTGTATCTCACTTGTACACTCTCAGGACTTAAGTATCTCATTTTTCCCAGCAATGAGAAATCTCCTTGCTTTCATTTTTGTGACTATCATGACCTTCTACTTCAAGACTACTCTTCTTTCAGAAGCCTATTGGCCATCCTAAGGGCCTTCAGATTCCCTTTTGGCCACTAGCTCTGAAGAGGACACATTTGCCAACTAAGGAAATCACCCAGCGCTACATAGAGTCTCTGCATTAGATAGTAAATAAGGACTCAGTGCTGACTAAGATACAGAAGGAGGCCCAAAGGGCCAAGGTTTGGCTTTGGTGGTCCAGTCTGCTCTGGAATCAGGGAGGGTGCTCGCCAGGATTTCCTTCCAAGTTTATGTTTAGTCACCTGCCCTGGCACTTGATGGCTATATTTACATCTAGATGTGTTTATATACATATATACAATTTAACTGGAGTGTTTTTGAATAGCTGTTTTCCAGTTAAATTGGAAAAAAAACCCTTAATTTAACTTCCCCCACATTGGACTCATAAGCCTTGCAAATGAGTCATACGCAAGCAATATTCCCCTCAGTGAACTCCATCTACAAAGAGACAGACCAAGACACCCACTGGGCTATGGAAGTTTTTTTGGGTGGCTTACACATTTACCATTCATTTGCAGAGCTATGATCAATGCAGACAATGGCTTCTAGTTCCCCCCCTCTCCCACAATCTTTCCCAGCAACCAATTTCCCATTCTGGCTGTCAGTCATGGCAGGCTTCATGAAGATTGGCTGGTGCATACCTGGCAATCAGGAGTACTATGAATGGCAGCAGGCAGAGGGATTTAGATGCTAAGGCAATGGAGAAGCAGACATGCTTATGAAACACCACTCCACCTTATGGAGAGCGCAGCCGAAGGAGATGAGGTCAAAGGAGGGGCAGAGACTTACATGGCAAGGAAGATGAGTGGAGTCATATACACATATCACAAAACAAAAAGAGCCACAACTGTGGGCTTACTTGCAGAAGTATATACAAGTGAACTGGGGCCACTGTACATGGAAGATCCCTCCTGGTTGGCCTGGCACAACAGCACCGTGCCTACAAGAGAGAGAAAGAGAGAGAGAAAGAGATGGTGTCTGGTTTGGGGACAGCACACTACATCTAAGAGCATGGTAATACAAACAAGAAAGGCAGAGAAATGAAAACAGCCACATCTCAGAGCGCAGGAAGGTAAAGAGACCAGTGGAGACCCACCCACTTCCACAGCCCATCAAATACATGCTGTGCCATTTTGCATGAGGGTTAACTGAAGGGTCTGGTTAGTGCCATATAGCCTGCTTTCATACACACAATGGGAGTGGTGTGGCATTCTTAAAGGGAGATCTTAAAAAATAGCAGCCAACCTGATACCCATGTCCCAGTAAGTGTCCCCTAAGTAAACACATTTGATCACCAAAATAAAAAATATAAAAAGCACGAGGGAGAGAGAGAGAGAGAGAGAGAGAGAGAGAGAGAGAGAGAGAGAGAGAGACTGACTGACTGACTTTGGAAGGAAACCAGAATGAGTGGGAAAAGAAAAAAGAATAGGTAATAGAAGAACTGATGAAAAATATAAACATGAAACGTCATCTTGGAAGCCATTATTAGGTGTAATTAATGTATGCTAACTTAAACAAACTTTTAAAATATCCATAAGAACCAGACAGAAAATTGGACTGAAACATCACTTTGTCATGTAATCTTGATAAGTCACTGGGCCTCTCTGGGTCTCACCATTCCTACCTGAGAAACTGAGAAACAGGCATAAATATACCTACCTCCAAAAGGTGCCCGTGGCAAGGGCTGCCATTTAAATGATTGCTCCACAAATGGGAAGTTTAGGTATTGATTTTTTCCAAGGCAATTTCCCCTACCTCTGCCCTAAACATTCATCTTGGTGGATGCGCTCTTTAGGGGCAAGGGTGGAAGGAGGGCAAGGCAGAAAAGAACACTAGACATGTCTTTCCTATAGCCTGTCCTGGATGCATGGCCAACACTGTGGGAGATGACTGTTGGCCTACTTGCTTCAGGTTGCATCCCAGGAGCTCCCTACCTCCTGCTGCAGTGTCTGCTTAACTGACCTGCAGGCAGCCAGCACTGCAGTGAAGGCTTGCCCCTGCCTGATTTAAAGGACAGGGCAGCTGGCTTCTTGTAAAATGGAAATTTACAGCAGGAGGAATGGTGGCATCCTGAGACAGTTCCTTTTCTGGTGACACCTTTGAACTACCCACTCACATCAAGGATGGCTGCCCAGAGGACTCTTCGGGAAGTTAATTTGCCTCTGCTACTACTATTAAATTCAAACTCAGGGACTGCAAAGAATGAGAGGGGCTTGGTATCTGTGGGGTAAACCAGTGAGGGATGCTGTAAAAACCTCCCTGCTTTCTGTTCATTTCCCTGACTGGGCCAAGTCAATTTCCCTCATTTATTTTGATACAGCGGCGGGACTGTCATTTTTCCACAAAATAAAGCCTACCTCAGGAACGAGTCCACCCTACGGAAAGGGTCTATCATCCTGTCCTATAACACACCAAGATCTACAAACATGTAATTCAAACTCCCAAGTGTCATTGGATCCAGAAACAAGAAAGTTGATGGTCCTGCCTGCCTGGGTACCATCACCCAACTCTTTCAGGTTCCAACATGATACATGGTACATCAGAGGGTCTCTAACAATTTTCTCTCAAACCCATGTCCATCTTCTCTTTGTGCTTCTCTAGAATCTGAAATCTATTTCCAGGTTAATATAAATGTGTGTGCGTGTGTGCGTGTGTGTGTGTACGCTCGAGCATTCATGCCATAAGTCAACACAGAGTATCTTCTATTATTCTCTATCATATATAAGATGAGGTCTCTCTTAAAACCCGAGACCACCGATTCAGGTAGGCTGACTGGCAGTCCACTGAACTTCTAATGTGGGTCCTGGGGATCTGAACTCAGGCCCTCATGTTTCTTTTGCATGTATTTTATAAGCTGAGCTATTTCCCCATTATTCACAAAACAAAAGTTTCATTAAAATCTGAAACCCATCTCTTCTTCCAATCACAATGTCTCCTAATGCTATTCTTGCCATTCAAGAAAAAGTAACTTAACTGCATCACACTTGTCTTATACTTGGACCTGAAGAGGAGCCATCCATCCTTCTTTCTCCTTTGCACTCAAAATAGTCAGGGCTTAAGAAAGAACCCATGCAAATCCCCACCAGGGGGGAGGGAAGAGTTCTAAAATCAGTCATTGGCAACAAGCTACCCACCAGAACAGGCCATTGTTCTAGCAGTGAGCCCTCTGAAAAGCACTGATGCATGACCTTGCCATGGGTGGGTAAGCTATCTGAATGTGTTTATCACTCAATATCTTAGAGAGAAATGTAGATTACTAAAGGACAGAGACAAAGCTATGACTCGGAATTTTTAACATGAAGACCATGGTGGACTGATTTTGAGGACAGTCCCCCACCACTCTCTCTTGTGCATCCCTGGTTAAAAATCAATCTTTAAAACAAGATCTTAAGCTTTTTGGTGGAGGGTGGGCCAGAATTTCAAAAAGGGAAAATCATCTAATTTTAGTCAAAATCCCGGCTAAAGGACATTTCAGGATCGGTGGTTAAAACCCCTGGGTCAAGTTTCAATATCCTTAGTGCAATGTGTAGAATTCTACTGGGACCCAACACAGATTCTCAGTAGAAGGCTGAACCCTGGCAGGGTTTAATGAAGCTCTCTTATTTTTCTTTGGCTGTGGATTCTGAGAAGCGAGTGGAGAATCACTTCTTTGAAGGCCCCCTTAGTAGTAAAGCAGAACAGTCTTTACATAATGATTTTGACCTTTTGTAAAACAAAATCTATGCTTGGTCATAAGGTTTGGGTTTTATTTTACCTAAAAACATCCTCTAATTGAATTTGCAACATGCTTATAGTGAGTTATTTTCCCACTTTGTGACCTTTGTTTAAAGGAAAGCCTCGAATTCAATAAAGACACAACAACACAGAGGAACAGGGCAGCACCCATGCATCTCTGGGAGAGGGTTGCTTAATGCAGATTTGTTTTAAAAAGTAGGTCAAGTAGCTAAGAGGGTACAACCGGCCCTATAAAGACTGTTTAGAAAATCATTGGAAGCCCTTCCTAACACAGCATATACATAACCTCTCAATGAGTCCCTTGAGTTCTATCTTCTAACCCCTCACAGAAACCACAGGTCAACTGTGAAAGATCATTACTCACACAGAGTGGGAATATCTACTCTTACACGTCTGTTCCTTGGCTTTAAAACTCTTTGTAAGTGAAGAGTGACAATGGGGGTGAATTACAGTCCTACCAACTCTCCAGCCAGGGAAGGTATCACTAGTAAGTTTTAATGTCACCTGTTAGTCTGCAGTGTCCTGGACATGCAGAATTGTTCTCAGCATGACTGCTGGCAACTGCTGCCACTTGATGTGAGTTGGTAGGGAGGTGAGAACTCTATGCCCTCCTTGCCCTCAGGGTTGAGTTAAATCAGATGGAATTGGCCTTTTCTACCACTGACAGAATTGAATATTAGTAATTGCATATGGTGCAGCCCTTTTAAAAGTTGCCTTTTCCCGTATCCCTTCTGCATAGTTTAAAAGTGACCTCTTCCAGTTCCTCTCATCAGGAGTGAATTAATTACCCTCTTCATGATCTTATCATACCCATTTTAATTCCCTGGCAGATCCTTTTCCCTATTTACATATGGGTTTTCCCTGCAGAAACCCCCAAGGCAGGCCAAATCATACTTAACATTTTACCCCCGGCACCTAGTGAGACACCTTAGCAGAAACTAATTAGTGATGTCGAATTAAAACACCTTTTTTATAAAAAAGGATCTATTTTTATTTTCTTTGCCAAAAATATTGCTTTTCCAACCAATCTGTCTGAGAGGTGACTTTTACTGCCTGATGTTTATGACTGGGAATTTATTTGCTCAGAGCTTAAATATACCCACCAGTTATCTCTAAAATAGTTGTCTATTTCACCTTCAACCAGGGCCTCTCACTGACTTGGAATGTGCCCCTCTTGTCTACGTAAGGTGGCTGGCCAGTGAGCTCTTGGGATCCACTGCCCCTAGCCATAATTCTGGGGATACGGGTAGGCTCAGCTTTGAACCTGCGTGCTGAGGCATTCATCCAGTCTTCATGCTTGTAAGAGCAAGTGCTGTCACACACTGAGCACATTCCCAGCCTTTTCCTGGCTTCTTTGAAGGCTGAGTCATGTGGTTAGCCAGACAGCAACCATGTTTGCCAAGCACTAGACCACTGATAACTTTAGCTTATCTGCATCTGCAAGCAAGACAGTTCTCTTTCTGAGGATGGCCAGGCCTCGATCCAAAGGTTGTCAACCTTGTGCAGAGGACCAAAAGCTTCTGCATCCCCAGTTCTGGGAAGATGCACAGAGGCTATCACAGGTAGGATTTTAAAGTCTTTCTCTGGGCAAAGGGAAGCCAGCGGGACATTTGGGGTGACAACAAACTCTTGCTCATCTGGATATTTCCCCTGGCATGGGGTGTGGGGAAGGTTGCCATCATTCCTGACTCTGGCCTTTCAGCCTGGAAGGAATACATGCCTTTTCATAGACAGGAAGGATAGTGCCAAAAGGTTTAATCTTGGTATTAATTATTAAATAAAAAACCTAGATTCAAACAAGCAAAAAAAAAAAGATGCAGCTGCTCCTTCCAGAAACCGCTTCTCCCATGACTAATCATGAGTGAGCGTCTTTCGGACACAACTCTGACTTCTCCCCTTTCAAACAACTGGAATGTCTTCCTTCATCTGCTTCTCATTGAATGAGTATCTTTCCTTTGGACGTTTCTAGCTGGAAAAGGTTTATAATTAAGCCTACACTTCTTTCCATTCCTCTGGATCCAGAAACCTAGACCAAAAGCAGAGGAGCAGCTGAGGACAGAAACTCTGGCTTTGGAAGAAGGAGCAGGTGACATTTGTAAGCAATAAAATTAGAGATGGGGAAGAAGAAATAAAGGGTATTTGACAACGTCCCTTTAGAGTCAAAGGAACAAACCCCCTGCCATGACCCCTGCAAATGACGAGGCCTTGCCTTAGATTACTAGAATCCAAAGAGAAAGAAGCGAACAACGAACAAAAAGCAAAACAAACAACAACAACAACAAAATAACAACAACAAAAAAGAAAGGCTAGAATGATAGTTCATACATTTGTGTGGTTTTTAGTTCAGTCTCCAGAATTCATGTTTAAAGCCCAGTGTGGAATGACAAGTGGTTGTAATCTCAGTGGGAGGATGGGGAGGGAGGTAGAGGTAGACAGACAGATCTCTCAGACTCACTGGCTAACTAGCCTAGCTGAATTAAAGAATGCCAGGCAAGTGAGAAAGCTTTTCTCAAATGAGCAACATGGACAGCAACTTAGGACTGACAGACCAGGTTGACTTTGATGCTCCTTCCAAATGTCCCAAGTATAATCACACACATACGTACACACACAAAAGGGACAGTCTGTCCATCCTAGTTCCTAGGAGTGGCCAATTCATTTCATAACCCCAGGACTCATACATTTGAAAGATTTTTTTCCATTTAAATACATAAAACCAAAAGATGCATGGGATTCTGCAAGAGCAATTTAAACAGTGGTGCACCCATTCGTGAAGGTTTTGTGTATCACGTACTGTCTTACATGCATTTGCAAACCTCTACCATGCTAGTCAAGCCAATCAAGAACAGAGCCCTTTGCTGGGCTCCTCATGGGTTTTTCCCTGCCATTAGGCCTAGTAATGTATCTGACTGTAGCATAGTGTGAGAGAGGAGGACCAAGGGCTGCATGAGTGCAAGAAGCTCACTGCCTGAGCTCTGCCTGTTCTCTTCCTGGGTTCATCTGGGGAGTGATAGGGCTGCAAGGATCAGTGTACAGTCTGTGTGGATTTTTAAGTGTCAGCCATGTACAGAGTGGAACTCCTTGTTTTTTCTGATAACACCCAGCATACTATCTTTTTATAAATGCACATGATCAGGGACAAAAAAAACACACAAGGAAAAGCAAACAAGCAAGCAAACAAACAAACAAACATACAAACAAGAAATAGGTCTGACTGTCAAGTCTGACTGTCAACTTAGAGCTATGCGATCAGCTATATGATTAACTGGTATTCAGAAAATTAAGAATCCATTTCAGGACAATTTTCATTATATACTTACAACTGGCAAGAATGGTTTTGTCTTTCTTTTGTCTGCCACAGGCAAGACTGAGAAAGCTCAGGAGTCATTAATGCCAGAAACAGTTTAATTTGGCCTGGGTAGGGACAAAGGGATGATCTGGAGGGGTTGGAGGTAAAGAAAAAACATCATTAAAACACATTGTTGGAAAACAAAATAAAAAGAAAAAAATACATGTTTATACGTGCATGTTCATGTATGTATGTGTGTGTGGAGGCCAGAGGAAAAATATGAAAAGTTGAAGTTGCTTCTTGGGCACATTCACCATATTTAGAAAAAGAAATGAGACAAATTCTTTGACTGAAGCACGCCAGTAGGCTAGGATGGTTGGCTAGAGAGTCACAATAGAGAACTTCCAGTCTCCACTACAGCATCATTGAGATTACAATCACAGTGCACTATGCCTATGCCTGGCTTGGGTTCTCTTTTTGTGGGGTGGGGGTGGGGGTGGGGGTAGGAGGTGCATTGACTTTAATCTTCAAGCTTTTGTTTTCAAATTTTAAGCTCTTAATCTTAAATTGTTAAGCCTTGTCCCACATGAAGGATTTCATTTCCAGATGTCTTGTTTGAATGTAAAAGAGAGCACTTTGCTATATTTTCTTTGTGTGTGTGTGTGTGTGTGTAACTGCATTTTTTCTTATTTGCATTTGAAATGTTATCCCATTTTCTGGTTTCCCCTCCGGAAACCTGCTATTCCACCCCCAACCCCTGCTTCTATGAGGGTGCTCCCTCACCCACCCACCCACTCCCCTTCCACCTCCCTGCCCTGACAATCTCCTACACTGGGATATTGAGCCTGGCTTGTTTAAAAACAAACACAATAATAACCAAACAAACAGACCAAAACCTTGATGTTTGGTGATTGAACTGAGGTCTTACAGGGTAAGTAGTTTCCCCATGGAGTCATCTCCCTAGCCACAGAAAAGACTTCTGTATTCATCACTTACTAGGGAATGTTTACCTGCCTTTGCTCACACCCAGTTAAGAAGATCAGGTAGTGTTGGGTCTCTAGATTGGTTTTTAAAGGCAAAAGAAAACCCATGCATTTTCCTCCCAGTAGCTTTATTGAAGAATAGCAGATTATTAGTGCTCCAATAATTATTCACTTTACTGATGTAAATATTTGTCTCGTGTTTTTATTGTTACTGGGTGATTTTTAAAAGCTTTAACAATTAGCATAAAGGTAGGAAAAAAATGATCCCAAGTGAATGACCCAGCTATGGGCACATGAGATATGAGCCCTGTGTTGAAACAGAAACTTGCCAACTTCTTTGTATATGTCCCTAGACTTTAGAAAGGGTGGCCACGTCCTGCAGTTACCCATAATGTTAAAATGCAAGCAGGACTTATTACATACAGAACACCGGGGCCCTTTAGGGCTTCTGACTTCGAAGGGGTGGTGAAGACCTGAATGTCTTAGAAGATCCCTTGTCCTGGAAAGACCAAGGGCCACACTTTGCAGAATTCTTGCCTCAATTAGCTCCCCCAGAACTCGAGGACACTAAATTGAAGCTTCCCCCCCCATTACGGGCATTTAATATAACCTGGAACAAGAAGGAAATTGGGCATCATCCCAGACCTCTTAGCAAGGGGTTCTAATCCATAGGTTCAGAAATATACACATCCAAACAAACAGCAAACACATTACAGATGGGAGTGGGACAAAGTTCGTTGTAATAGATCTGTGCCAAGTTCTCCCACCCACACCCTCTTTTTTGTTTGTTGAGAAACAATTGCGTGTAGTCTAGGCTATCCTCCAACTATGTAGCTAAGAATGACTTTGAACTCTCAATCTTCCTGCCTCTACCACTCAAATCACAAGCTACTACACCCAGTTTCTGTAATGCTGGGACTGAGCCTAGGCACCATGAGTGCCAGGTAAGCACTTGTGTAAAAAAAAGTACAGTATTATTTTTGTCTTTCTCATCAACCACAGAGGGCATGCTTGCTTTTGCTCTGTAACCTGGGGAAGAATAGCCTCTCCTACTATCAGTTGCTCTGTGAATTGTGGAGGTAGGATGGTACACATTGGCAGACTACATGATCCTTGAGAGGGCCCTGTGAGTTTTCCTTTCCTGAGGAAAGGTGTGTGTGTGTGTGTGTGTGTGTGTGTGTGTGTGTGTGTGTGTGTGTGTGTGCACCTACTCTGTTATGGAAGGGATTGCATGCCACAAAACCCATGTGATCCAGTCTTAAGTCCCAGGAGTTCAGAGCTTGACATTCTAAAGGATGATCTTCAAATACTATAATTGGGTTAAATGAGGCCTTATGGGTAGATCCTAATAGAATAAGAGTGCTGTTTTTCTTCTAAGAGGTAATTTGGAAACAGTCTTACACAGAGAGAAGACCAGATGAATGTACAAAGATGTCAGCCATCTTCACAAACTAAGGGTTCCTCAGAAGACTCTAACCCACCAATGCCTTACTCTTTTGCTATTAGCCTTTAGAATTTTGAAAATATTTATTTCTATTTCTAGCTACCCTGTCTCTGATATCTTCTTAAATCTCAGCAAAATAATGTGCACAGCATTCTCTTCACAGACCCTGTCTTGAGGGCCAAGGAGACAACCTACCAGGCCTCCCACATAGCATCTTCCCAACCTTGGCTTTCTGCTCGACTCAAAGTGTTGGGCTGTTTCCATTCAGTCTGTGAGAGAATATACTGTTTCTGATTGACAAATGAAACCAAAGCCACAAAGGGCTTTGGAGTTTCTCAAGTCACACATTTTTGAACATCAGACGAGCATTAAGCTAACACTACTACAGTTATTATCTAATATTCTTATAAGAACCTGAAAGACAGGCTTCTCTGAAGAGCTACAGTAGAGCTTCCAGTACAGGGGTATTTCCATTTATCTGGGCACAGATATCACTGAAAAATTTTGCATATATATCATTTTTATAAATCAAAATGTGTTTCAATTGTACTAGGAGATTTCTATATTTAAAGAGGCCCTAAAGAAAAAGCATTCTGTAAATAATCCTTCAACTTATTTTATTTTCCTAACTTTTGATTTTCATAGTATTCATAAAGAAATGCAGCATTTCTTATCTTTCTTTTCTCTTCTTAATTTTTGTCACAATTTTAGACTTTGCATAGAAGTTCCAAGAACAATTCTAAGAATTTGTTTATAATTTTCTCACTGATTAGTTGAATAATTTTTATTTATTTCTATATTTTCAATTTTGTTGGTTATTTTATTTACTTACATTTCAAATATTATCCCCATTTCCAGTTTCCCCTCCACAAACCATCTATCCCTTTCTCCCTTGATGAGGATACTTCCCAACCCACCCACCCAGGAGTTGCATAAAATTTTAAGTGATTTCTTTTACTATTTATCTGTCCCCAAATTTTAGGCTACCTGCTTAAGAGAAAATACTTGACTAAATATGAGATAAAAATTAACAAAAGTATTTCCATAAGCTCTGTGTGTGTGTGTGTGTGTGTGTGTGTGTGTGTGTGTGTGTATACTGTATCCATGTGAACAAATATCTAGGCCACAGGTCAACATTGGGCATCTTTCTCAGTGGCTTCACATTCTTTATTTTCCAGAAGAGGTTTCTTACTGGCCTGGAGCTCACCAAGAAGGTTAGACTGGATGCCATGCAAACCCAAGTATCTCTCTAGGCCTTCCCAGTGCTGGTGCTATCCCAGCACATTATTATGGAAAATAGAACTCACGTTTGCCTGAAGAGCACATTACTAATTTAGCTATTTTCCCAGTACCCAGAAACTTTTGAACAAACACCCAAAAAGCTCCAGTTCTTCTTTGATCTACCGTCTGCCCTTAACAACTTGTCATTAGGAACTACTAGCTAGGCATGGTGGCATATCCCTATAATCTCAACACTTGGGAGAGTAAGGTAGAAGGACCATGAATTCTAGGCAGGCATGGGATATAGTCAAACCCTGTCAAGCACATCATGGCATATTTAAATATTATACCCATTACACAGATAACAATACTGAAACAGAGAGAAATTTAGGTTCATGCTGAGAGTGACACTGATTTGTGGAGGTAAATCTAAATAAATTCAACCAGATTCCTCCACTTGAGTTTTAAATAATATTCTTTAAGATCAAGTGTCAACAAACTACATAGTCTTCAGGTAAATCTGGTGACCACCAACACTTATTAAGTTCTTCAAGTAAAGCCTCAGCTTTAAACAATTGAAAAGAAATTAACAGAATACCATTGTTGATCGGTGAACTGGTCTTAAACTTGTTTTAATGTCGGTTAATAAAGTTTTATTGACTCACAGCCACAGTATGTACAGTGGACAGCTATTTTATGCTATGCCAGGGATGGAGAGTTGGCAGGAGAAGCCAGAAGGCCTGCAGAGTTTGAAATATATGCTATCTACCTCTCCTCAGAAAACATTTAAAAGACATTTTTAAAACATATTCCCACTATTTGGAGTCACATTAACATCAGCCTTGTCTAGATATACCCTCTCCCTTACTCAGGAAGCTGACACTATATATTTCAAAAGAGATCGTTTTATCAATAACGTTTTATCAAATGACCAAAATTTATTTTGTTTTTGTTAAAAACAGAGTATGGTTTTATTGGTGGTGGTGGTATGTGTGTGTATTTCACATGTATGTGAACATTAGAAGACAATTGGGTGTTGTTTTGAGGACAGTTATCTCACTGGCTTGTGATTCACTTACTAGGCTAGGTTGATTCACAGATTCTGATCTGCCTGTCTCTACTTCTCCAGAACTTGAATACAATAGGATTAGAAAACTTGACTAGAGTTGCTTTTGATATGGGTTCTCAGGATTGAACTCAGTTCCTCATGCTTTCCTGGAAAAGGCCTTATTGACTGAGCTATCTATCCATTCTCTAAAAATATGATTTTAAAAATATGTGAAAGTAAGATGCCCTCCCCATTTTTTGACTCACTATTCAAACCATGGGCCATTGGAGGTGACCATGGAGTAGAATCAATTCCAGAGTCTACATGGAAGTCCAGCAGGCAAAACCATGGCATTCAGTTTTATTTCCTAACACTAGACTTCATGAATACAAGGGCCACATGGAGACAGGAGGGACCCAGGGCCGTACTTTTCACATGCTATGCTCTGTGGTCCTGTGACTGTTTTCCTTGGAAGCTTCAGTCGAGCTGGAATATGACTTGAGGTTCTTTGCTCACATGTACAGACAGCAGCTGAAGGTGTCGACTGGGGAGTGAGATTTGTGAAATTGTATCAACAGCAGCCCAGACCAGAGAATGAGCATCTCTGGGGTGCTGAGCTTCAAGCCCTATAGCTAAGTATGCTCTACGTGCACTGTCCCCCTTTTGCCAAGAGAGATAAAAGGCTAAGAAGGAATTCCATAGTAGAAATGGATTCCACCAGCTTTATATAATTCTGACATTCAGACTCTTTTCTCCAAGTTCCTGCCTCTCCATAGTGACACATGATTTGGGATAATCCAACACACTTCCTGGAGAGGGGCCAGTAGCCATTGCCCCTGTATCACTGAACTTAAAACACCTAATTCACAATCAAGAGATGCCCAGGGAGTCCCCTGGTCACATTTAAGAATCTGTACTAGGCCTGGACCTTCAGCAGAAGACACGTCTAGACAGGAAGGATAAGAAAACCCTACTTGCAGGACTGAAGTAAGACAGGAAGGAGACACAGACAGAAGGATAACAGACTTTTGAGGTATGATAGTGTAATTCCGATAAACAAATAACAGTTGAACAACAACAGCAGCAAAGGTGAAACAGGGGTCAACGTTCTTCCACCTGCTCCTGTTTTCTGCTCTGAATGACTGTAGTCCATTTGACTTTGGGAAAGTAATGAATTATGTCTAGACTTCACTTTCTCTATTTTATCCCCTATAAAGTAGGGATTAAAATATCAAGTTGATTAGGTAATATTAGGATTAGGTCAACTTTGTAAAAGGGCTGGGCAAATAGTTGCTGAGTGGTCACGACGATAATAGTAATTATAATGAATGCTAAGAGTCTCAAATGATGACATGGTCAGAACTAGTTTGTTTGTTCCTTTAAAACAGGGGGCAGCCAAGATTATCATTATGCTAAACATACTTTAAATCAGAGAATTCATGGCAAAACCTTTAAATAGGGTGTGGCTGCAGAAAAGAAAGTCTGAGCTAGCCCAGTCTGTTGTCCCAGACTGGTCAGGGATTACTCTGGGTAAAGGTTCAAAGGCAGCTCCAGCTTGAAACAGTGAAGACTCTCAAAAGCTACCTGGAGAGGCTCCCTGTTCCTCCTCTTTCCCTTCTACATGCTATCGCAGAAGTCTCTTTTAGGATGCTCCAGCTATTTTTTTGGAACCGAAGAGAGTAACATCTTGAGTTGCCTTCTTAAGAGAAAATAAACTTCACCTCTAAATTTCTCAGACAGTAACTACATACAGGTACTTAAATATGCTTCCCAGAGACACACAGAGACAGACACAGACACACAGACACAGGCACACACCCACACAGACACACAGACACACACACACAAGAAGGAGGAAGAGAGAGAGAGGAGAGAGAGAGAGAGAGAGAGAGAGAGAGAGAGAGAGAGAGAGAGAGAGAGAGAGAGAGAGAAAGAGAATATATTTAGGTATGCACTATAGAATAAAAGCAAATATATTTTGGGCCGTGAAAATTATTCTCGAAAATTACCTAGAACTAGGTTCCAATTTTCTTCATTTCGCGTGTACATCAAAGAAGCAACAGAAGGATCCACATGGATGTTTCTTTCCCAAAGTAAAACATCACTAATATAGGGGTGTTTGTGTCTTAGAATGATAAAGGGTTTAATATGATGGTGACTGTACATCGATTAACCTTTGCATCAGATTTGAATATGTAACCCATTAACTAATTTAATCTCTCAAACAATAACAGCCGCTGGCATTATTCTTTGAATAATCCTTGCTTAGTTTCCATAATGGTATACAGTTAATGAAAACTCCATTAGAATGTTGCATGTGGCATAATTAATCCTGGCTGTTTTCTTTTGGTGTAAATAGCTAATGTAGATACTGAATTCTGTTTTCCACTGGCCTTATTAATCTTTCATAAACCAATATTTTGACTGTAATGGGTTATAACTGCTGCAAGGAAGTTCTAGAAACATATTATATCCTAGCAACGTGGTTCACCGGAGTGGGATGGTGCCTTGTGTGAGTTGATTCTTCAACTGCATGACATTTTCAAAACAACGCAGGTTGGGGATCTGGAGAGGTGGCCCAGGGCTTAAGAGCTCATGGTGCTCTTACAGAGGACCCAAGGTTCCCAGCACATAGCTGCTACCAGGAAGCTTACAACAAACGGTAACTTCAGCTCTGATAACTTTGGCCTCTGAGTTTCACTACACTGGCCTGTACTAACAATCCCCATGTACACATAATTAAAAATATTTAAAAAAATTAAAAGGCAACGAAGTCATTTAAGTTTGCAGAACATATAATTAGCATAAAGGGTATGATAGACTATTTGGCCAATTTAAGTCTACTCACGCAACAACTTAATTAATTGGACAAATAGACAAGATCATGCCTTTAAGAAAAGAATACTGAGTGTTGGGAGAAATAATAACACATATCCCTGGATAGTTTATAATCAAAAGACAGTGTAACATAAGTAGTCCTAAGGACTCTCATTGCTTCCTGTTTGAGGTATCTGGTAATTCTCTTGCCTAGGAAGAGGTCTAGACTGAAGGAAATTGATTTTCTGATCCCTTCCTGGCTTCAGTCATCAAGTGGTGGGTGGTGTGTGTGTGTGTGTGTGTGTGTGTGTGTGTGTGTGTGTGTGTGTGTGTGTGTATTCACGAGAGTGTAGAGAACAGGGAACAGCCTGAGTGTCATTCCTAATTTTCTTTTTAAGACAGGGACTCCCATTGGCCTGGAAATTTCCCTGTAGGCTCAGTCCAGGAATTGATTTCTGCCTCCCCAGCACTGGGGACATAAGAGTCCATTGATGTGACCACTTTTGTAAAAGTGGGTTCGATAGATTGAACTCAGGTTGTTTTAGCATGGGGTAGGGGACTCAAACTTGGCTCCTTTGTGCTTGTAAACCACAGAATGTATAGACTGACCCATCACCTCAGCCTCACAACTAATGATATCTAATAACTAATGGTCAGAATATTTATGTTTTATGAAAGTCAACTCTTAATTTAACATCTTACAACTTCATATGTATATATAGTATATTGTTAAATTGTTTATTTTGTTCTTTTTACTTTTTTGATGTTGAAAACTGGCATATAATGAATGTCTTAGCTGCCAATATATAATTTCCAGTGAAGTAAGAATTGGTAGATTCTTATTCCTGCTCTTCTCTTCCATCTCTGCTATTCGTCCTCTCCCTCTCTTTCTCGGCCTCCTCCTGCCATGTGTATGTGTCTTCTGCCTATTGCCTTCCTTCCTCATCAAATACCCCTGGGCATACGTTAGATGTGATGGACTGGCAGAGTTCTCCCTCCTTTGTTTTTCACCTGTGCTTTCAGTGACAGCCATCCCCTCAGAGGATACATTCCAGAACACACATTCCTTCCCGTGGTATTTTCAACAACATTTCTGTTGAAGGCATTCTCTGATCTCAGCAGATCAATACTCCTCAGCCTTTGGAAAGAACTTCACTTCGCCCAGAAATTCCCACATGTGGTAACAGATAAAGATCGAGTCCCTGTATCTTCTTTATTCGTTTAGAAGTTCTTAATGGATTCGAAAGTTAAAGGTTGAGGGATGTCCTGAGACTCTACCAACCTTCCTAGCACTGCCATGAACTTTTTCTACTTTTCTGTCTTCAATGTCCCAATTGACATCACCATTTTCATGCATAACGCATATGATTTTGGTTGTTACCAGTGTGCATGTGTGTACATACGCGCACGTGTGCAGGTTCCAGGTTGTTTCTGTTGCGTGTGTGCATGTTTGAGTGTGCAGTATCCTCTTTGTACATCGAGTGTGCTGTTGGGCAGCCTTTGGTATTTGAAGGAAGGCATGGCTCTGCACTGTTCCCTTGGCGCAGATGCACAAGACACAGCCTTTGTTCTATAACATGGTACTAAAGAATGAGTTGAGATGGGGGAGTGGCTCAAAGGACAGGCATTTGTTACATGAGCATGAGGACACGATTTGATCCCTAGTGCCGCTGTAAATTCTTAACATGGTAGCTTATTGGTATAACCCATATTCCAACTGAGAGATAAGGGATAGAAACAGAACTCCCTGAAGCTCATAGACTAGCTAGCCTCCTACAGACAGCCACAAACAACCCAAGAATGACCCAGATTTCAAATGTGGCAATTACACATTCAACCCCCTAACACATGCACACCCCCTAACACACGCACAAGGACACATAAAAATTATATATATATGTATATATATATGTATATATATATATATATATATATATATATATATATATATACTACACACATGAGTAGGATGATGAGTTAATGGAAGCAAGTGACATTTTTTTTTTTTACTGCAGTGGTCTCACTTTGGCTATTCCGTGTTGAGTCCAGTGCAGCCATGCTGCATTAGCGGAGCTCTGTGTGGTCATGCCAAGCCTAACCACTACAACGGTGCAGTCCTAACAAAACCCTCCAGCATCACCCTCTCTGTGTGACCTACATGCAGTTCTTACACAAGCAATGCCCCGCCGCCTTCCACTGCCTTCGCAGGAGCAAACCTTGACAGACTTCCCATCCAACAAAAAAAGAACAAATTTATTTAAGAAATGCATTTATTTTAACCAGCTCAGCAAGTCCTGATCCTATCTGAAGATCAAAAACCCCCACGGGCTCCATCAAAGATGAGCTGTGTTCCCTCTGTGGGCCAGGGAAGGACACGGATAAAAATGAAGGCCAAATATGGGCCGGGATGGAGTGAAATCTGATAAGACAGATGCGGTGAGAAGAGGGCATGAAGCAAAGTGAATCTCATCCCATTGAGGAGGCAAAGGTAAACAGATGTACAAGATAAGGTCTCTGAAGTGGAACATTTGCAGCCTGAGAATCCTGTGTTTGGGGACTGAAATCTGGATGCCCCCGTTCCGGCTCACTGAAGTGCACTGCATTTGAATTTAGCAGATGTGTAAATTATACACAGCATCCCAGAGCCAAAGGTCACTGCTTGACGAGAACATTCTCTTTAAGGACAAAACTCAGCATCTAAGTCCAGCCTATTCCTCTGGGTGGGGATGTCAAGACATTCATGCCAAGAGGGATGTCTGAATATTTACAGCTTGGAGGGCTTTGAGTGGCAGCGGGACTTGCAAACATACACCACCATATTCCAAGGTGCTAGAGTGGTATGCTAAATTGCATGGCTGATGCCCGGGGGGGGGTTCTGCCACACAAGTACCCTAAGTTCAGTCTTCAAATAAAATAAAATGTCTGCTTGAGATCATAGCTACTCTGTGTGCCAGCTTCCTTTCCTGCTCCTGTGATTAATACACTGACAAAAGCTCCTTAAATAACAAGGTTTATTCTGGTTCACAGTTCAAAGGTAGAGTTCATCAGTGTGGTGAAGGCTTAATGACATTGTGTCCACAGTCAGCCAGCAAGGAGCGATGAACACTCCTGCTGTCTGCGTTCTCCCTTTTATCCTGTACAGGACCTCAACCCACGGAAGGTTGTAATCTGTCTTCTTTTCACCATAATCACTCTATCACACCCAATCTCCACAACCTCCCAGGCATGCCCTGAGGCCAGTGTCCCAGGCCAGTAGACAATTAATAGTAACCACCACACCGTGGCTTTTGAATAATCTTCCATTCTGCAGATGTTAACATGATCAGAGTACAGGAGAAAACTGGAGAGAGAGACTCACGAGAAAGTATATGAAAGGTCATCCTACCAAATGTGCTGGACTCCATAAAGGGCAAGTGGGAAGACAGATGGGAAAGGGGGTTCATGCTGCCTTCCTCTGACACAGTTCTGAGATAAATCATAGTTCACAGTGACCAAAAGCTCATAGAAAACCAACACATTTGTACAGATAATCCAAGGTCAAATACAGCTGCCCTTTCAAGACAAGCAATCACAGAGTGCTATATCCCTACTCTTTGTTTTAAAACTTCACACTGAGATCTCAATCTGCTATCCTATCACCTGCTCTTGTGCAATGTGGCCCAGGGCCAGGCTCCCTGATATGGACATAGGCAATGGAGGTGACTTTAGCAATCACACTAATCCCTGAGATTTCTATCTTACCTTAGAGCCTGGGAAGTTCTCCTGCCTTCGTTACTGTACCTGATCCTACCTGTGACCTTGGGATCAGCTTACCTGAAGACCTGATCAATTGTCACATGGGACTTTGCAGTCCAGCACGGCCTTCTTCTACTACCCTTTACGGACACAACCCTATCTTTGATCTGCATTTCAGTAGAAGCTCCTTTCCGTTGTCTATTGATTGTGACTCCTGGAGTAATGTAACTAAATTGCAATTTTCCTTTGCAGGCTGGGTGTTCCTGAACCATGGGAGTGAGTTATGTGTGTTCCAGTGCTACATCTTCGGAATCTTGTTAAGCTCTGCCACCTTCTAGACCACTGATGGAATATTTAATCTCTGAAATGAGTTGGCTGGTATGATATACAGTGTGGTGAAGCCCTGTGCTGCCGATCTTGCTGGCAATTGAAGATCGGAATCCTCCCATTTGTCAGTACCACCAAGACAGCTCTGAATAATCTTCTGTTGTTTTATTTATTTTGCTCCACTTATTATGAAGATTAAAGGTATATTGAATCAACGGTTTTATTAGATAGATATCATCTGTAAAAAACACTATATTTTCATTAAAGTTGGTGAGGGATTTTTGCACATGTGTGTATGTTGGTATACATGTGTGTACATGTAAAGGTAATAGGATAACCTCAAGAGCTGTTCCTCAGGAACTATCAACCTTGTTTTATTTTGAGACTGGGGAATGGGTCTTGAGAGGTAGGCCAGACTGAATGGCTTTAAGGCCCCAGGAATCCATCTTTGTCTTCTTCACCAAGCATGTGCCAGAACGCCTCGTATTTTAACTTGGGTTCTGGGAATTGCACTCAGGGCCTCATACTTGCACACCAACCACCTTCCCAGCTGAGTTATCTTCCCCAATCTCAAAATGTCTTATTAGAAATGGGAAAAATGTCTCTTTATGGACAGGGGTATGTTAAGAATCTTTTAACGCACCTTCTTTTTTGTTTTTCTTTTTTTCGGAGCTGGGGACCGAACCCAGGGCCTTGCGCTTCCTAGGTAAGCGCTCTACCACTGAGCTAAATCCCCAACCCCATTAACACAGCTTCTTTATTCCAGTGCTTAGACCCGTCCTTTCTAATTGCACCCAGTAACTTGAGGCATACTAATGAGAGCAGATACCCACAGCTACCCTATTTCTATTAGCACCCCAAATTTTATTTAAACACCAAGATGCTGGGGCCATACATATTGGTCAAAATCTTCAAGACCTATCTGTGCTTTAATTGACTTATCAATCATTTGTCTTAAGAATGAACCTCATAGGGTCTGAAGATAATTAGACTTGGGGAAATAATCAATACTGCTTAGTGCTATATGATAATACCCACCTGTCTTTGGAGAAGATTTATATCTGTTCCTAGAATATGCAGATTTATGTATATTTGCTTACCACACTGGTATTCAATAAAAATTTAAAACACTTCATCGTAAGTATGACTGGAGGAGAAACCACAAGAAAAAAAAAAGCCTAAAATAACAAAAAAAAAAAAACCTTTTAAAACAGCTTTCTAAATGCTTCCCAGGATGTGTGTGTATGTGCATGCAAATGTCATAATCTATCAAAGCAAATTAATACTGTTCGGCTAGTAATTAAAGGTCTTCATTAAGAAGTGCTCCCTCCCTCCCCACCCCCATCCGACATCAGCAATAAAAATGCACTGGGGGGCACCAGAAGGTTCTATAGGAAAATCAATAACTTGCCATTTTATAATTAAAAGAGAAAATAAATGTTAGGGGAAAGTCCACTAAATTAGGAAAATTACCTTTAGGAGAGATTGAAAATATTGATTTTAATTTACAAAATCTGTGAACTTTCCATGCCCCATTTTGAGAGACAATTGGAGGCTGGGTGGTTCTTTCTGCGTAAGCTCAAGGAAAATCAATAATTATGTGAGGGGAGTGTCATGAAATCTGTCATGAACAGATCTTAGACTGAGAAATGACTAATGAGTCTGGCTTTCCATCGCTGCCATACATAGGGATAACCTATGAAATATCCAAAGAGAGCCAGTGGCAAGATTTTCCTTCCCCTCAGATGGGAGGCACCCTTCAAATTGCAAGAGAAAGCCAGTCTATTTTATAGCAAGAGACGTTTAGACTGCTTCGTAAATTCCTAGTCATGGGTGTGTAGAAGAAGACATGAGTCGTCATGCCCAGACATCACACTTGTGTAGGTCATCATGCCTAGAATTCATACTTGCCAACTTAACTCATGCCTGGGCCTTCTATTTTTGCTGTGTTTTTAAAAATCAGGGTTTCAATTTTTAATCCATCCCGGCCTCAGACTCAAAGAGACGCTCTTGTCTCAGCCTCCCAAGAGCATGTGTTTCCATGCCAGGTTTCTTGCTTTAACGAACAAATGATTTTTATTGGAGAAAAAAATTCTCATAGATATCATTTGCTGCTTAGGTTTCTTCATGGCTGTTCTCACACGACCAATTCATATACCTGAATGTGGTGGTGGTGGTGCTAGAACAACCCAGAATGATCAGGTGGTTTCTTTTGCACTTTCCTCGTTTGGACTTAAGACAGTGGAATGAACGCCACACAGAGACACATAAATAAAGAATTAATATTTATAAAATACAATGAAACCATGGAATCCACTTATAAAGATCTAAGCCTTGGGGATTGATCAGAACCCCCATTACTTTGGTGAAACCCTAAGGGAAGCATATACCCTTCTCATAGCTTTGTGTTTTAATTTGCAAAACTGCCACAAGGTTTTAATACATCTGTATATGAGAAGTGCTTAGAAAAGTGTCAGCCCACAGAAAATACTGAATACAAATTACCCCTCCAAACTTCCTCTCCTTCTTTCTCCTGGATGCCTCTGTGCTGAGGCTGGCTCCTGAGGAAGTTTCAACTAACGCTCCGATGCTACTGAAGGGGTGCGGATCCTTTAATGCTTGCATGTGTAAGTCAGTCTAAGCCCGCTTCTGTGTTTTTCACAGTCAGAAGGCATGCACTCTGGGAAAGCATCCCAAATAGAGAAGATTGTTGATGCTATCTTAATGAGTTGAGGCAAGGATGACCATCAGGAAGAGTATTCTCCCAAACACAGGAACATACCACAAACACTCACGGGTCTAGAGAAGCTGCCATTGCTTGATGTAGATTTGTGACTGTCTCTGCAGGTGTATGGAAGCCAGATCTTCACTGTTCTTTCTGGGAGATTTTGTATATCCTCAGCTTTGAACACAAGGTACCCCATCTTGCTCCTGCACATATGGCCATGCTTCTAAGCCCAGACATTAATACCTCCAGGAGACATGCCACAGATAGCACAGGCAAGCCCTATCTCAAGTTATGAAAACAATCGGAGGTTGTTCGGAGCTCATTAGGGTCAGCTGATATAACATGTCTGCCTCGAATCCTGAGACTAGGGTTAAATATATCAACTTGCTCATTTTTACTTAACAAACATTTCTATGGTGCTGAATGTGTAGTCAAGGCTTCATGTGGCCCTTCCCTATATTTTAATGAGCTCCTGTGTACTCAATGCTACCATAACCCCTATTTGGGAAACGGAAGCACAGAGGGGTTCCATGACTTGTCCAGAGTCACACATCTGGCAAAAACTTGGGCTGTCTGGTTCATCTTCCATGTTCCTTACTCTCCCCTGTGTCATCTGAGGAGGTTGGTGCACAGTATAATTGTTTAAAAGTCTTAGTGCCAAATGTGCCCTCCCCTATAAGAGTGATCAACCCTGCTTGTGTGGTGCTGCGAGCCCTAGACTTCATCTATATTTGCACAGGAAGAGGATTCACAAGCACTGTAGAGTTGAAATACAAATTTTATCTGCTTCTGGCCCCTTCCCAGATTTATCCTGCATTTCCTTTTTAGTTTGGTTAGTGTGTTAGAGTAGTGATTCTCTTCCTTTCACATCCCCCAGGACCTTAGAAAAAGGATAGGAGTTGGACAAATGGAAGAAACAAACTGAGATTTAACTCCACCAGTAAGCAAGTGGCTCAGATCAACTGTTCACCAATTTTAAATGCTTCAAAAGAGGCATGGCATAGGAAGGTTCATTTCTCACACCCATGAGGTAATAGGCTTTCAAGACAGCATTGATGATAAGGTCTCAGGTGCACTGGCAGGCTAACGCTATCAAAGGAAAGGCTCATAGCCGTGGACACTTCTAGATCCCCCCCACCCCTGATTTTCTCACTGAGTTGTCTGAGTCAGTATTATTTCTTCTAAACAGTACTTGATACTCAGGCAGGGAAGAGGTGAGGAGAGAGGCATATGCATGGAGAGAAGTGGAGAGGAATAGACTTGCTAAGCCAAACTGATTCATGGGGAAAGACGTAAGTTATTTTTTTCTTCCTAACTTTTACATGAGCTCTATCTTGGAAACTCACAGTTTACACATTGTTGAAGTGATGGACTCAAGGCTCTGCTTTAGGAAAGGAAAGCAACTACAATAGAAATGTGTAGTTTATGGGTGGGAACTGCATTAAATTGGGTATGAGCCACCACCCATCTATCCAATGTACATAGTTCCAATGCTTTCCTAGGGCAAATCCATGTGAAATGTCACCAGGAGCAGAGTCCGCGCTTACTTCACAAGGTCACCAGTGACTCTCCTTCAGTTACTGAAAGTTACTCTTGGTTTTGTCCAAAGAAATCATTGAGAACATGTGAGGGTACAGTTCCTGGTTTGGACTGAGCTGCAAAACTCATGATTGAGGGACAGGCAAAGCACATTTAGAAAAGACCAAGCAACACTTCGGCGTGCAAAGCAAAGTTCCTTACCTGCATAGAAGTCGGGGCTGTAGACCGCGCCCACAACTGGATTTAATTTCCAGCCTTAAAATAAGCACAGAAGGATTACATCACATTTGAGTCAGGAACTTCTCTCCCTTCAGGTCACCACAGTAAAAACAGACTGAGAGGGTGTGCTAGTTTGTGTTTGGAAACTCTGAGGCTATGAAAGTTGAACATGCACTACATCGCTTGCAGACTCTGGGGTCTGTGGTTTTGGTTTGCTGCTATTGCAGGGGAATGGAATGAAGAGCCACTGGCCGGCTACAGGTGAACCTTGTGAAAAGGACAGGATTTATTTTCAATCACATCCGTAAATCCACTATCACAATTTCAGCTTTTGTCTTATTTCATATAACATTGCTGGATAATCCATCTCATGGTGCCTGTGTTAAAGTCATAGATATTTAAAAGCTTGCATAAACAGGACTCTTTGAGGGAACGTACTCTGACGATTAGTGTTCCTGATCATGACCTCTAGAGAGTACAGAATTCCAATTCTCTGCTGTGTGCTTTGTGAATAGCAGAGGCACTGTTAGTTTAGCCCCTAGAGAGCTGGCATGGAATACATTTCAATGCAACCAAGAAGCCTAAAAACCTTTAGCAGTGCTAAATACTGAAGGTAACTTTCAAACCACCTCTCTATAACATTAACACTGGTCTCCAGTTTTCTAAGTAGTTATTGGTAGAAAGATGCCTTAAATATGAACTCTGGCTTCTTAGAAATGTTCAATATAGACAAAAGCACACAAACAACCATAAGCTAAAAAGCACATCAAAGACCTGTTGGATTTTTTAAAAAATTTTTCCTTTTCCTTTTTTTTTGGGGGGGTGGGGGGCTTGAAGTATTTCATAACATAAGAATGCATACGCTCTGATATTTCTTGTAAATCCCTGTGGAAATTTCAGTAGTAAAGTGGGTTTTGAGACAGGGTCTTGGGTACCCTATGAATCTTATGAAGCTTGGGCTGGACTTGAATTTCTTATGTAACTTAAGATGGCTTTGAACTTTGGGTCTTCCTGTTTCCTACTCTGAAATACTGAGATTATAGGTTTGGGAAGCCATACTCAGTTTATGATGTGATGGGTTTAGATTTAATGATTCATATATGCCAACTATGCCATTTTTCTAAGGGAACTCCATCCTGTGGGCCCATGTTTCTCAGACCAAGGGCTAAATACCAAAGTTTTTCAATAAATGGACCTGATAAACAGAAATGGCTCCTATCTAGGCGCTGTTCTGCCTTGGATGAGACTCGTTCCCTGTGTCGTTCTCTGTCTGAGCATCTGGCCTCTAGCAGGCGGTGCTGTTTTAAGACATTGAATTGCCTTTGAGAAGTTGGGCCTAGCTGGAGGCAGGGGCATGCTTGGTCTCAGACCTTGAGGTACTTCATGTTGGAGAGGTTGACCATCCACAACTTGAAATTCTGATTAAGTCATCCTCCATTAAGGTCTCAATAGCTGTGCTATATCCCTTATTATCTCTGACCTTTTCTTCTAAACAAGGCTACCCACTCCCAGACAGGGAGCTTGAGTGTCTTTTTGGATATTATGCTTGCACTAGACGCTACCTTCACTTTTCCCTTCACCCTTGAACCTTGATCATTTTCTAGTCTTCCCTGTCAGCCAATGACACTTCTAACAATCGACTCACTTAAAATGCCGCCCAGGAGTTACTACCTTATCTTCCTATCTCAGGTAGTCCATTCATTAAACTTGGGAGCGTGCCTTCCTTCTTTACAATCTGTTTCTTGCCAGACTAGAGTCATAGCAAAGCAACATAAACAATAATTAAAAGGCACCCCTGTGGCTAGAGAGATAGCTCAAGTACTACTCAGAGTAATGAAGCTCAGGCCCCAGCACCTATGTTGGGTAGATCACAAACTCCTAGACCTCCAGCCCCAGGGTAATCTGACTTCCTTTTCTGCCCTCTGCAAGCATCTACACTTGTATGCACTTAATCTATACACCCACACTCATGAACACCCTCTCACATGCACACACATGTACACAGCTAAAAATCAATATCTAAGCAATGGAAGATCAAAGATCCCATTTATCTCCATTCCTCTCCATCCATTCTATTCACAATGACCAAGAAGTATGCAAAAATCACCTGCTCCTTACAGATACTCAAACTTTCTGTATCTTCTTTCTGGACTCAGGAGAGACACAGACTCTTTGCCTTGGACTAGAAGACCACATGGTCTAAGCAGGTCCATTCACTTTGCACCACTGTCCCCACCTCTCCAAGATACAGGGTGTTGGTCTTTTACATCTAAAAACCACCAAGGCTAACTCAACATGCAGAGATTTTTCTGGCCTTGCCTGGAGAACTCTTGGAAACACTATTCCAAGTGTCCTGGTATTATCTGGGTCTCCAATGCCTTTCCAAAACATGATACTCAAGGTCATTCTCCTGCCTCATGAATCAATGGACACTCATTGATTCATTTTCCAGTTACATTTTCTGCATAGCTACTAACAGTACCTAAAACTATTTTCTCTTTCCTTTCCTTTTCTTCCCCTCTCTTCATTTCTTTCTCTTCTTATTCGTTTTCTCTCTCCTTCTCTCATATGTAAACTGAAAGTAAATCAAGGCAACACTGTCAAGCAGAGTCCCAGGCACTTAATGCACATGATAAACACTCAATATTCCATACACATGGACTTAGTCTTACTCTAAAGAAATCAAAAGGTACAAAGAGCTTTTCATATGGTCTTTTAAATAGTCTCATTTCCCTCTGGCTAGGATTTGGTCTCCTTCTGCCCTCCAGAAGTCAAAGGTTCTACATGCAATGAAGGATCTGTTAAGGACTGCCATCTTCCAGTGAAGACAATGAAAATTGCCCTTGAAAGTCACCTCAGAGCAGAATTGCTCAGACTCACAGACTTCAAGAAGACTTATGTAAATGTATGCAAATCACACGCAAATGGACTTATCCTTTCTGTGGCTCCTTCTTGTACCTGGAAGAGACCCCTGGGATAACCTTGCTGGAAGTACAAGGCTGGCACTGTCAGGAGAATGGACAAAATGATTCCAATTTTAATTTCTGAGACAGTTTATGTATGTCCCCAGGCTTCGCAAACTCTGAGATTTTCATCAGGGACATTAAGCCAAACAATGAGGCTTACAAAAGAGAGAAAAGCAGATAAAGTCTACCACTCCCAGCCTCCCAGGGTCCCATCCAACAAGGCAATGGAGCAAATCCCTGGCAGCCTCCTGGAGCTTTACCCCTCTGAGCTCAGCAGTCAGGGAGCTGCAGCTAATCAGACTCCCCACCTCCCCGAAATGTAGCTTGTCCAAGCTTATGTGCTAGTCTGCCTCAGAAAAATGCTGGACAAGATCCCTGGTGTATAAGCCTTGCTCTAGTGACTGTAATAAAACTTTAGAAAATGACCTGCATATATTCTAAACAGGGACCTCGTAGATCAAATGGAGCAGGAGGCAACATCCAAAACAGCAAAGCAGTTACTCATACATTGGGCACATGTGTTGTGTTCTTATATATTTTGAGTCACTGCGTGGGCTTTTTGTTTTTGTTGTTATTGTTGTTTCTGTTAACAACAACATGCATTCATAGCCAACATATAGATTTCACCTAAAGTGTAGGATTTCTGGTTCTCATGAAAGATTGGAAAAAATGGCAACTTTATGATTGGAATCCTTTCAGATAGCTTTATTACAGGTGACCAGAGGTAAATGTTCAGACAATAACAGCCAGCCAAAACTCCCAACTGTGGCCCTCTGTCATCAAACTGTACTGTTCTGTGTACCCAGAGAGAAATCTCTTGTTTCACCTAGTAAACACATCAAAGATAAATGTTTTAGACTGATTTTCAGCCAGGTCTGTCATTCTAAATGTTTGGGAGCCCGAGGCAGGAAAAAAATCTCAAGTTCAAAGCCTAACATGATTATAGCCAACAATGAGTTCAAGGTCAGGGTGGGCAGCTTATGCAAGACCTGTTTCCAAATGAAAAGTAATAACAAAGCTTAGGAGGGAGTTCAGTGGTAGAGATAGATGATAAACAGAAGGAAGCTTGAAGATGTTAGCTGTGAGATGCTGCATTGTGGGTATGACAGGGCTGTGGCACTCATGGACCTGCACTCATGGGAACTTATAGTAAGCAGAGGAAGTCGTGGTCTTCACTGTTGAAGCTACTGTTAAGTTACTCTGGCTCCAGTAGGCAGCTCTACCCTTATACCCAAACAAGTGGCCTTGGCAGTGTGGCCTCAAACCAAAGGAAACCAAAAACAAAAGGCAAGGGCGTGGGACATATGGTGGGACACTTGGGAGAAGAATGGGGTTGGGCAAGGCTAAGAGGAATAAGGATGTAGGTGACTGAAATTTACCAAATGCATGAATGAGACTATCAAAGAATAAACATATTTAAAAAAAGAATAAACAAATTTTAAAAGGAAGTAAAAAAAACCAAATACATAAACAATCAAATATTCTAAGTAAAGCAAAAGCAAGACTGAACTTCTCGGACATGTTTTCTCTATTTCTCCCTTGCTTGGCAGCTCCTTTAACATCTGAATCTTTGCTCCTATAACCTGGTCAGAAAGAATGAACGTGATTGCCCTTTAAGGTTGAGGCTTCTGTGGAATCATAGATTCTTGCTCCACAAGCAGTCAGTCAAACCAAGGCCACTGTTTCTATCTTGCACCATAGTGGAACTTTTCTTCCTCGGAAGATCCCAGTTACCTAGGGTGTTGGGTCCAATGACTGTCCGTTTCCCACTGCACAGAGTCATGCAGGGAGACTCTGAGTAGCTTGGACACATGTCAGCAGCCACTAACAGAGCTCACACCAGAAGCAAAGACTTCCTATCTTCATGATTGGGTATTTTTGCCCAATTCCAGCTTTGTAAAAATTTCTAAGGAAACACAAATCCTATCTAACAGCCATGCTTTGCCAACTTCTAGAAAATCCCTTCAAATCCAGTTCTCAACTTGTTATCCAATGTACAGAGCCCCCTTCTTCTACCCTCTCCCTATCTAGCCACAGACATGATTTTAGAAGAAATGGGAGAGGGGGAGGGGGAAAAAGACACTAATTCCCTTTTTGAGGAGCTTTCTGACAAGTGTAATTTACAAAAACTTCTACTTCTCCTTCTATTGTCTTTTATAATATTAGAACATCTTTGGACTACCTCTCATATCCTCCACACTGATGTCAGCCACAGCCTTCTGTAGCAGATCCCCCTCCACAGGCTTCTATGTCACTTTCTCGTTACATTAGGACCAGTCCTGGCATCATAGAGATCCCGAAACCATTGAAACCTCAATTGTATGCATAACTGAAGAAACTCAGGAACGTGACATTGGCAACTAATTTTTTATTACAAAACTTGAAGATTGGCTTCAACGTTTGACGACTTATAACTTTGGGAAAGGTATTATTTCTATGTTTTATAAATCATACATGTAAGGAGGGAATCGCAAAACGATTACTCTCTTATTCTAGTATGGCTTCATAGGTACCAACATTTTATTCTCTGTGATGGTTTGAATATAAAATGCTCCCAAATGGCTTATGTGTCAAGGGCCTGCTCATCAGATGATGAGGCTGGGAAGTGATTAGATCAGTCATAGCTAAGGTATTATCCTCCTGAGGGATTCACTACATGATGGCATTGGAGGGACGGGTCGAAAATGCAGGCTCTTTAAAAGTTGACCTGAAGGAGTATGTCTGTGAAGGATACTCATGGTTCTTGGGTCCAGTCTACATCTCAGCCTCCTGTTTACCAGAAGAGGAGTGGTCTCTGTTGCACATCCAACCATCCTGATGCTCTCACACAGTTCAGAGCCCACGGAGGAGCCATGGGCTCCTGCAGGGGCCCTTAGAAATTACTGGTTAAAGCACACCTTTTTCTTTATGCCAGGCATTTGCGTCACAATGACACAAAGCTTCACTACCACTGTCTCTGACAAAACCCACACCCTCCTAAAGATTTTAAGGACCTTTATTTTTTCAAATTGTATTCAACTATAATTTGAAGAAAATTCTAGGCATAATGGCAATACTTCAGTGTGAAAGAAGAGGCTCCATTCACTACTCATGACCTTTTTTTGAAAGACAGATGATGATGCTATCTTTCCAGGGCCTTCACTTAGGTGCAGAGTCTTTGAAACATCTTACATAACACACAGTGTTACAGAAATACCAGCCATTTTGAATGGGCTTTGACTTGTGCTTAAAATTCCTATAGAGTCAGTTTTCATTCCTTGGATGGGAAATTAATCAATTACACTTCCTTTAAAATAAATACATATATAATTGCATGGCTGATGGAATAACATTTGATTTCTTTGTTTACATTTATATGTATATATGAATGTATTATAGTATACATATGAATATATGTATATGCTTGTATGTATGAGCATATGGATATGAATGTATGCTTGCATGTATGTATTATAGTGTGCATATGAATAGGTATGTGTACTTGGAAGTATGTGGATGTGTGTGTGTGTGTGTGTGTGTGTGTGTGTGTGTGTGTATGTATGTACACATGTGTGCATGCCCACATATACAGATGGAGCCCAGGGTGATGTCACCATGTTCATGTTTTTCTACATCTCTCTTCACCTTATTTAATAAGGAAGATCTCTTATCTACCTATCCAGCTTTTCCAAGATTTTCCCCATCTTCTCATACCTCAGATATAGATATTGTGACAAACATCTACTTGCCATTTGCACGAGTGCTGGAAATCCACACCCAGCCCTCATTCCTAAGTATTCTACCCACTGAGCCATCTTCCCAGTCTCTTGTATGTCTGTCTTTCTACTCAACCCACTTTCACACCTTTCCACCACACTCAAGTACACTTATAATTGTGCAGCACACACACACAAACATGAATGTGCACACATACATGCTATGCCATGAGTTTTTGAATGTACAATATGGGTGGATGTCAGGGTGAACACCTTCTAGTTGCACAGCTATGAATTTTACCCAAAGAGAAAATCCCCATAAACATGTAATTTCAGACATGTTGGGGGCTCAGAGAAACTATTTATATACTTCAAGGGCACGTCCTCAGCTGCCAAGGCTGGGGAAACTGGACAGCAGAATAAATTATTATTCTTTCCTTCCCATGTTACATTAAAGGTATATATATGTTTAATAGCATTGCTTTTGAAGATAAGAACACTGACATCATCAAATTAGTTTCCATCAGCAGAAAAGATAAAAGAAAAAACTATAAAATGCCAATGTGTTTGTAATGGTACAAAATTAGAAACCAAAATAATCAAACATCAGTGACCACTGGGGATCTGAATCAACCTGTGGAAGGAATGCTATGTAGCCATGAGAAGAACTTAGCTCTGTCTGTCTGCATGGATCAGCATCTAAGGAAGTCCAAATTAATTCATAAGAGCTGATTCAAATCTATGCTGCCATAAAGGTATTTATGTTAGGAATGTGTAGATCGCACTGTGAGCGCTGTGCACACAGAGCTATGTGTCTATGTATGTCTAGACCTGAAAATGCAAACTGAATGATAGAGGAAGCGAAAGCCAGGCTGGCAAGAGGACTTACCAAAGCATTTTCCACCTTCTTTCCTCCCTGATTATTTTCTGCCTTAAAATAAGTCTATGTTTCATGTATAATTAAAACTTTAAAAATAGAAATTTCATACATTTTCCTGTTGTGTGTAATAAAATTACATTATTTTTAAAACCTATAAACCAAAGATAAATATCTTTTGGTACTGATATTCAACACAGCATTACCATTTTGGTAGAATTACTGACAATAGCTGAAATTATAGTGTACATGCGGTTCATTATTCGGGTTGGTTTTTCTCATTATAATCCTACAGTTACCTTCAGACAGCTCATTTTAATGGATGAAGCAATTCTATAATGTTCTTATATTCTAACTTGCTAGAGAACTTCTCTTTACACATGTGTTGAATATGTATACATGTGACTAGTGTGTGTGTGTGTGAACATGTACACAAGCTTGGAGGCCTGCACAGAACTTTGAGTGTCCTGGTCTGTGGTTCCATGACTTTTTCCTATCTGAGGCAGGGTCACTCATGGAATCTACTGTTAAGCTAACAGCCAGACAGCTGGAGTGATCCTTCTGCCTCCACCCTGCATGGAGTTGTCCTTACAAGCAGGTATGTAGTCACACCTGGTTTGTTGTGTGTGTGTGTGTGTGTGTGTGTGTGTGTGTGTGTGTGTGTGTGAGCGCACATGTGCTGGAATCTGGACTCAGCTCTGTTTCTTGCTATGTCGTCTTTCTTGCTAATTAACATCAAAGCAGAACTCTCCCTTCTTATTCCTTCATAGATCTTTATATTGAGGAGAAATGGATCAAACTGTGAGAACAAATTTAATAACTCTCCATATAAATGGGAAGCACATTTTTCTGATGGTGGGACTCAAACCCAGAGTTTCATCCATGCTCAGCAAATATCCTACATGTGAACTACAGCCGCAGCTGTATGTCAGTTCTTTTTAATGATAAAGTCTGAGAAATATCCGTCGTAACCACAGAAAGTCTTTGTCCTACAGGAGTCTGCAGTACTCGTCCATGGACTCCCCTGGCCCCATGGCCCTCAGGGATACCTGCATCGGAGAGAATAACCCACTCCTGCAGCCACTTTCCCATGGGGCTCAGCCATCAGCTTCCTCAGAATACTTTAATATCCAAGAAGTCTGAAAGCCAGCACCGAATTCTGTAACTACACTTCCAAGAGTGACAAATTATGGACGCTATATGGATTAAAACACAGCAAAAAAGAAATTATTCTTTCCTTAATTTGCTAGCACTACAAAAAAAATTAAATGATGCAAATCATGATTGGTGTCAGTCCTGGGGGAGGGGATTACTCTAGAGAGATGGTATGGCTGAATTGGAAAGCTGTATTTGCTTTGCTGTGAAAATCATCTCTGAGGTAGTTCACTGTAGCCGGTCAGCAATGAGACAGTAGCCACGGAGGGCCAATGTGGCCTTTGGCACACATGAACTTACAGCAGCTATGCTTACCGGCCCAAGATCTGCACAGTTTTTAAAAAGAGTCCTAGCACAGATTGGTGGGAGGCTCCTCAGGCCACCCCTGGCAAAGCCGCTGGCACTCTGTGGCTACTGGGCCTTGGAGGGTCAGGGTCACATTTCTTTAAGAGTTTGACCACTGATGAGTTCTTCGGGACCACAGTGGATCATCCCATGCAATACTAACTGGAGTCAGTGGGTTAAAACAAACAAACAAAGTCATGAATTTGGCGGGAGGTATGACGGAGACTCCTTGGGAGAGTTGGAAGGGGGACTTATGGATTCAGATGAGAAAGAGAAGGTGTATACATGTATTTTCAAAGAGAAGAGGAAAGAAACGGATTCCCTGATCAGAGAACATTGTGGCCCCACAGGTAGAGAGGAAGTCTCGTGAAAGGGGGGAGTTTGTACTCACCATTGGTGTAGGGGTTCACGGCCTTTTTATTAGTCATCACGCGTGCTGTCGCATTATTAACCTATACACATAGAAAACTCAAGTGAGTTCGGACGCCAAGCCCAGCCCATGATCCAATTAGTTGCATGCATTATGACTGTCATTACTTATTGAAATCAAACAACACCAAAAAAAATTAACAAAACAAAACAAAAACCACCAGAATCTTAAAACAAAAACTACGATGCATTTTAATTTACAAATGGCAGTAGATGCATAACCCCCCAAATCATACATTTTTATAATTACATTTACTTCATAACCAATTTAACTTACGAATCATTTCAATAAAGCAATGTCATCTCATTTAAAAGTTTAATAAAGAGACAGTAAAAGCAAATTAAAAGATACTGCATAATTGAAGATTTTAAAGCATGCGTGTGCTCCATGGTAACACAGAAACAAGAAATAGGTTTTTAAACAAACAAACAAAAAAATCGAGTTAATGTGGAAGGGGCATGCAGTGGAGAAGAGGGAGGAGACAAAGTACAGGGGACATAAATGTCAAGGGAAGGGACAGACAAGTTTAAGCCGTGTGCAACACTTCGGGAGGGGGAACCATTGGGAAGCAACAACTAGCATTCAACACTTGGAACAAGAGCCTTTTACATCGCAAGAATTAACGAATCATTCAAGCTTTAAAGTCACAGCTAACAAAAGGGTAAAGGAGAGGGTGCATTGTGTAACACAATATGGCGTTAAGGGTCTGAGTAAGATGTGCACTGCTCGTAACTCAGTCCAGTCAGAGCCTCCCAGGCTAGCTTAGAACGTACACTCAATTACAGGCGTACCAAAGACCCAAAAAAATGGAGCATCAAGAAAACTTAATACAACAAGTCAAAAAAATTCACGTGGTAGAGAGATATGTATAGATATATCAGCACTAAATACGTGAAGCGGCAGATGGACTCGTCACTTACCATTCACCACCATCGCCAGCATGGGTTTGTATACAGTTACCATGGTTACTGAGAGTTTGGTGAGGGGCCTAAGCGTTACCGTCGAGGGGGGAAATAAAAAGGCAAAATATGCAACATCTTACTCCAAAGACTAAAGCATTTTTAACTGGTAATCTTTTTTGTTTGTTTTTTAAGTTTTAACAGATATGACCCTTTGATTGTGTTGAAGAGGAACCCAGTGGTATAACGGGCAGGCGCTGGAGGTCAGAATGTGGGGTCTGCATTGCCAATCAACAGGGGCCGTGTATTGAGATGGGAAATCCTGATTGCCTATTCAATGTCTAATCGGAAGAGTGCAAGAATTCAAGCTGGCTTTTGTTTTCTTGTGGAACATTTAATGACAAGTGCCTCTCATTTCTTTTTCTTTTTTTTTCCTTTTTTTCTTTTCTGTTTTAGTAATTTGAATGTTATTGTCTTTGAAATTTGGTCTAATTTGCAAACCACTGTGGATCCCTCTTCAACCCTAAAGTGGACTGAAAAAGAAACAAAACAAAACAAAGCTTGCTATATTTGGTTTGGTTTGAATACTGTGTCCTCTTTGGGTCCTACAGCACCCATTGTTCATAAAACATTGAAAATAAACTAAAACAAACAAACAGAACCTTTCATATTAACCTTTCTCTCATCTCATTTTTTTTTTTTTTTTTTTGCCATCTACTCTCAAGCAGTCCTATAAAGAATAACATAAAGTAAAATGTAACGGAAAAGTAAGGCCAGTTTTCCTTTTTATATATAAATATATATAAATATATAAGTATATATAAATGATGAGAAGGGAATAGGGTCACACACGAGACACCATGATGTGCACCTGGAAGGACGAATGAGCGTGAAGCAGACATTTATAAAAAAAGAGGAAAAGGAAAATATTTTGGACATGCACCTCGATTTTACGGCCCTCTACCACGGTACCGTGCAATTTCTCCCTCGCCCTGTCCGCATCCGCACTATTTTCGAAAGTTACGAAACCAAATCCCTGCATGCAGGCGGGAGAAGGAGAACAACATGCACATTATTATTTCAGTCAACGACCACTTGGTAAAGTTCTCTCGCTTTCATTGCTATGTCTTGTCCTGGCTTCGGTTCTGTAACATGCAAATTAGAGAAATTATAAGAGCACTAAGATGTGCAGTCATTAAGCACCAAACGTGAACGAGATTTTTTTTTCCTGTCACCCGTTAGCTAGAAACCCCTAAAGAATTCAAAGATGGATATGAAAACAAAAACCAAACCGGCAAACAAAAAAAAAAAAATACCTTTCTAAACATCACTACAGAAGGAAAAGAAACCAACCGAAAGGAAAATGGAATCAAAATAAGTGTACAGTCTCCACAGAGAATAAATGAAAGAACGAGGAAAAAGAAAGGGAACCCGATTCTTGACATGCAAATTAAAAAGTAAAACAGAATAAAACGTGTGCACAGAATTCAACAGTGAATGCTCAAGTCCTGTCACATTGCCTACGGAGTCATGCTGCGTGGATTTAAGAACAGTTCTTCTTCATGCAATTTTAGGGTTATTCAAGTCTTTCAACGGTACAGCCTGTGCTTCTCAAAAATAAAAGGAACAAGCCTAAAAAAAAGGAAAGACCTTTTTTTTTTAATAATAAATCTTGATCTTGTGGTTCTAATAAACAAAAACATAAATCACATGAAATGAATACAAATTAAACTCTTGTTGGTTAACAATGTAGATAAGCAAGTTCCATTCTATGTCTGTAGTCTCCCCTCCCCCTCCCTCCTCCCTCCCCCTCCCCAAAATAACAAAAGGCCTTGGAATTTGACCTTTCACATTAGTTTATTAACCAGAAAACAATGCTCTACGGTACTAGGCTGGTAGTCATTGGCTATAGCAACAGGTAGCAGAGTAAAGACATTTCCTGGATGGGGTGAATCTGTGCAGCACACTGAGACCTTCCTTGATGGATCAATAGCAAGTACGCACTCTTTGCTTTACCACAGTACAGTTTTGCTTTTAATATTTCAACATCTACCACATACCCTACTAATCTATCTTGTCAAAATCCACATTTATTCCTCATTGACAGGTTTCTAAGATGAGTATAGAAATCTGACATACTACCATTTCTAAACTCTTTAAGCTTATCTGTACATTTTGTTTAGAAATATATACACCAACCTTTGGAAGAGCATGGGTACACTGGGGTCATTGGGGAGTAATTTTTCACTGCATGGGGACTATCAATTTGCACAGAATAAGCCTCATGCACAGTGAGGGCCCTTGCCTCATCCTCATGGCTGACATTCAACTTTTCAAATAAAATGTGCAAAATATAATACATGCTGAGTGTAATACCCATCCTGTACTTGGCACCAGTGATGACCTCACAACTGAGCGACACTGGAGAAGGGTTCCTCGGTAGACTCACTAGGAGACACTATGGAACCGGACTTGTCTGTGGAGGGCTCGAGCTGTGCATGTGTTCAAATGCTGGGAGATGGGTATTTGTCAACAGAAGACAGAGGAAAAGATCAGATCTAGTTACCTGGATTGAGTGACTTCATATTGCTTTTCCTGGAGTGGGGATTCATAAGTATGACATGCCTGAGTGATCCCATTAATATACAGTGGCATGTTCCATAAAAGCATTGCACATGTTGCCTACCTACTCAGGGTGCTCAAAAATACTTGCACATAGTATTTTAGTTTTGGCGAGAAAGGGACAACTTTATTTTTATGGCAAAGGACAGAATTTGAAGGGACAAGTTGTTTCATTTGACAGCTCTATACTGGCCAGTGGTTCACAGATTCAGTTGTGCATCAGGAAGGAACAGAAGCATGTTCACATATGGGTTCCTGAAGACTCATTTTGTAATCACCACATCAGAAACCCTGAGCAGAGACCACATATCCTTTTGCCTTGCAAAACTATTTACATGATTCTGTGGCTGGATTTTCCTGATCTTTCTATTACACACCCACAGAAACGAAGTTGCATGTGTTGGAATAAGTAAAATGTTATATCCCTGCTTTGGAAAATGTCATCAGTGGAGAAGGGTGAGTTTATGACTCTAATTTTATGCATAGATGTAGGGGACACAGTAAAAATCATATGCCCAAGGTGTCTCAGACATGACCTTTCTTTCCTTTAGGCCTAAGTCTACAAGCATCCAAGCCAAGTACATAGGAATCACTAAGAGAAATCAGGGGATTTGTACTTCAGTCAAGAAAAGGTAATCTATAATTCCCACTTCAGAGATGGAGGAAAGGGTGTCGTCTTTTCAATTGAGACCAGAATATGACATGTTGAGACTTGTGACAGACAAGTTCAAAGCTGAGCTGGTGCTGGAGATCACCCAGGCCATCATCCTGGAAAATTCTCCCTTCCACTCAGAACAGGAACATTACAGCGTCTTTGGGTCAGAAAATGATCAGAAGTATGTGAAGAAACTGCCACCAGGTCTAGAGACATGCTCATCTGTCCCTCTCGGTTATCAGGTGTTCTGTCGCTAAAGCCCTAGGCCCTGATGTCTGTAAAAGTGGGAGCTAAGACATGTGGAGGTTTCACATGGCCTTCCCTGTGGTCAAGAGCACATTTCAAGGGAACAGCACCTTGCCATTCTTAAAAAGATGATTACATTTGCAGATACAGTGGAGTGTATTCTGTCCATGCAGAGTTGAATATGGCTGTGCAAATACTAGGGAGGCTGGAGCAGGGAAATCACAAGTTCAAGGTCTGCCTAAGTGACACAGCCTAAAAACAAAAATAAAAGGGACCCTGAGGTGTACCTCAGTGATAGAATGCTAGTCTGGCAAAGGTTGATTGCTTCTGTGGCATAATTAAATGAGAGTCCCAAAGGAAAGGAAAGGAGGGAAAGAAGGATAAAGCAAATGAAAAAAGTCAGAAAGTGGAAACAGGAAGGAGGGAAGGATGGAGGGAGGAAGAGACATGGGAGCCCTAGAACATGGCTTGCTGATCAGTGCCTTTTAGTGAAAAAAAGTCTAACTCTCCTGTATCTTCCTCCCTCTTCCTTTCTAACCCTGATGCTTTCCGGTGGTGGATTTCCTTTGGGGCCCTCACATGGATTCCCTGTTTTATATCCTGGAATGAGGAACTCACTTTGACATTCTAGTCAAAATGAAAAGTCAAGCCCTTCAGTTTCCAATGCAGTGAGCATGTACAAAGAACAGGTGAGATGTCGAGAGGTAATAGAAACCCATTTTCCTGAGGACCAAGAGCCTCAAATTCATATCTTTCCTATGTCTTTTGCATCTTTGTGAGATACCATCTTCTTCCCTTCCTCCTTTCATTTCTTCCTTCCTCCTTCATTCACCTCAACTCGGTTCCTCCTCTCAAGAAGCCTCTCTATCTCCAACCACGTGCTCAGCGTCTCATCAGCCCCTGGTGTCATGGCAGAGTGCAGCACATTTGACGGCAGCTGCTCAGGACTTCTCTTGCCTAATGCTCAAGGAAAAGCAAGGCTAGAAGCATGTCTCTCTTCCTCAAGAATGATTCAACTGAAGAGGAAATGGCTCACAGTTGTGTATCCACTGTCAAAGACCAAATTACACATTTCTTAGGTATACTAGAGAATAGCTAATTCGGACTTATTCTGGGAAACAAAGCATTTCAGACTTTAAATCTCTTAAAAAGAATTGAATTGTCCCATTCATTATGCCTGCATGTAGACTAGTTCTGATAAGCACGTCTGCCTGTCATTCCTTTCCTACAGTATCCACATATCTGTCAACTATTCAGGCTGCGAGCTTCTAAAGCACCACAGATATTGCCTGCAGATGTGCATCCACACACATACATAGAGTTATCCTCTCTCAGCTTGGAGTCAGCCTGCCTCAGGTAGTACCCTATACAGGATAAAGGACCAAGAGGAGAGTTTCTGGTCTTCTGGGTCCACTGGTTTCCTTGACAATAGAGCCAGCAACTGATGGAAATGAGTTCCTTACAATGATTCATTTTCTTAAAGGCTAAGATAGAAATGCTCCTCAAATAAGGCCCTATAAAAAAATAAGGTCCTATAAAAGATGCCAAACGTCAGGGACATCCCAGGGACATGGAATCACTAGAATGCACATCTGCAAGAGAGGGAGTGCAGACTCCCACCCAGAGAACCTAAAGGCCACTCTGGATGTCACCTAACCTAAAATAAAAAAATAGGAAGACAAACAAAGCAGTCCAACAGAGTCCAGGCTTCAGATGCTGAAAATGGAAATGCTCTTTTCCCTAAAGCCACCAGGGACAGGCTCATCAAGGAGATGATGGGGAAAGTCCTAAAAACAGCACTCTGAAAATAGCCAACAATACTCTAGTGGTATCCCCAAACATCTCTCAAAAAGGAATGGAATAGCTTTCTTCGACTGACAAAAGTCTTACTAAACAAAATGTGATTTAAGGAGGAGTTCTAAACAAGTCACAGACAAGGAAGAAAAATATAAAAAAGAAAGGAGCCACATGGCAATGACTAGGTAAAGAGCTTCCGAATCAGAACCAAGCTGGACACAGCATATATCATCTTCTCCAGTTTTGCCAGGAATCCACTGAGCAAAGCTTAGTCCTAACTTTATCCTTCTCTTGGTACACCTCGATCTGCAGGCATAACAACATTCAATGGTTTTCAAAGAAAAACAGCTAACTTCTTTCCCTTGCTCTAGCTAAGAGGTCAGACTACAAGAATGGAAAATAGCTAAAGTTGGCAAAGAAAGACCAGGTCCCCAAATGTGCAAAACTGCAGACTTTAATAGACTGACTTTCCATTCATCTGGCAGACTGCAGTACAAGTTCATGTGGAAAAGCAAGTCCTCAAATTTTGTTTCCTCAATTCCATCAACACTGGCCTCTTCGGTCAATGTTAAATCAGCTTAGGAGGGGTTGGACAGAGGGTGGGTGCTGTAAGGAATAAAAAATCATAAAGTTTACTTCATAGTGTGGTTACTGTGCCGTGCGACACACTTCAAAAACCAGTGCCTACTTGCTGTGAGTTGCCCATTGAAGGGACATTATGAAGTCCAATCACAGTCTCTGTATCTGATATAAATGGTCTCAATGCCCACATTCAGAGGCTAAGGATGGAAGGAAGATGGAGGCTTTAAGGTTCCTTAAGATCCAATTAACTGTAGCTGTCATAGAACCTGAGCTGTTCACAGCTGTGCTTTATCTGGCTTCTGTGACCACTCTCTCCAGCCTCATCCAACTTCACAGACAATACTGGAACCTCTTATGAAATTATTTCCTATGAGGGGTGTTGCATGAGGCTCTTGAATCTTCTCAGGGTACATAAAGATTAAAAAAGAGGGGAGCGTCTTATGCCATCAACAGAGACAGTGAAGAAATACTCGTGGGCAAAGGCAATTCTATGCTTAGGTGAGGGCTTGGCCTTCGGGGAAAAGAGAGACACTGTGTAAGGCATTTTGAGTACAAGCTTGAGGGGTTTGCTAAGGTGTGGATTGTGGGATCGGCTTCAGGGTTTCTGATTTGGTGGGTCTGGGCTGGAGAGGGAGAGTCTGGTTATGTAAGAAGCTTCAGGATGGTGCTGATGCTGCAGAGCCGGGATCCCACTTCTGCAGCCGTGGTAGTAATCAAGCCGTGGAGAGAGGGCACACACTGCAAGTGTAGGATGTTTCTATTGCCTCTGTAGGTACGGGAACTTGCTTAAAGCTTTCCATGAACACTTGTCAGCTCTAGAAAAAAGCGATTTAAACACTGGTCTCCTAGTAAGAAAATAAACTGGGATCACTAGCACAATACAAAATGAAGATCCGGAACATACTAATGAACAAAATTATGTTCAAAAGGTTGGTGTATATGAGGCTTTTCTGCTCTGCAACCCAGGAAAAGAACTGCACTTTATTAATCCAGAATAATCATGTATTTACCTGCTCATGAGACTATCAACTCACTTTTTAATATAAAGAACATAATTATCACTGAAAAACAAAAAATGTGGCCACATCATTATTTTTCCTTTTTAGGCGTGGGTAATTTCCTGTGGAAATTTAAGATATGTAATTATATCTCTATATATTTAAACTGGCAATTAAAAATTACCCCTATACATTTTTAATGGAACCCAATGCATTTCTCAACACTTAGGAAATGGGAGGTGCTGTCTAAAGGCCTTTTCACTAAAGTGCATTTCTCAGGGTGCTGATTCAGGCAGTGCAGTTACTTCCCTTGTCCCCGACAGACATGTCACAATGAGCTAAGACATTCCAAACTGAACCAAGCTGCTTACCTTCGAGCCCCGCTCATTAAAAATAATTTCAACATCTAATATTTTACCAAATTGCTGCAAAGAAACAGAAATATCTCATGAGCAAAGAGCGAAATCAGATAAATTATACAATATACACCAATAATTACTCCTCGAGTCAGACAGCTTTTCCTTATTTAAGAGCATGCATTTTTTTCTTCTGTTACTAAGTGACATGTTAAAACTGAGAAAATGCTAGAAATGCTGTTGTATTCATTATCTTCTGATTATAGCCCTTTCTACCGGGGAAGGAACACTGTCAGAGCCCAGGACAAAATACTAACCAAGAGGTTAATTCTATGTTATTTCTCTCTCTCTCTCTCTCTCTCTCTCTCTCTCTCTCTCTCTCTCTCTCTGTGTGTGTGTGTGTGTGTGTGTGTGTGTGTGTGTGTGTGTGTGTTCGTTCCCAGGCACTGAGCTGCAGAGATTAAAAATGGCTAGTCATTACCTATATAACATTTCCACCAGCCACTGGGATAAACACCCCAAGGGAGCTGAGATTTGGATAATAAAATACCCCACTAGAATGTGATCTTGAAGGTTTTAGCTCTGTGCTCAAAGAAAAAAATAAAATCAGAGCAACCAGAGCATGTGAAAAAAATGCACACACAAAAGGTATGTCATAATCAAGATATCTGCAGAGCCAGGATGGACCTAGGGTGACACTACCATGCCCCTCAGATGAGAGTCTAGACTTTTAAACAAACACCTTTTACACCCCTACCATGAGCTGGCTCGATAAAAGGCCCAGAAACAAAACCTTCAATTATCAAACAACCAGACAGGCAAATGAAATGCAAATAATCACTGACACTTAAACTTCAAATTTTATAGAATAAATAAATCCCACATAGTAGTTGGGACATCAGAGAAGATACTTGCTGTTTATATGAAATTCAAATCTGAATATTGTGTAGTGTGTGTGTGTGTGTGTGTGTGTGTGTGTGTGTGTGTGTGTGTGTGCATGTGTGTTAGTAAAAAATCTTGTGATTGGTAGTCTTAGTGAAAGTTGCCCATCAATTAATTGATGACTGGAGCTTACACAAAGAGTTTCTTTGAGAGCATGAACATCTGATAATCAAGAATCCTTCCAATGTAAGTTTCTTATGTTTCCTAGATGTCATAGCAAATAGTGTAGGTGTTTCTAGCATATAGCTTGTTCCCCAAAATGCTAGTGGAAGTGACTGTTTTAAAGCAGGCAATCTGGCCCAGAAAAGAGTAAGATGGATATTTTTCCTCAATGCTGAATGGAAGGGCAAACACCCATTTTATTGACTGAACAAAGCAACAAAAGCCAGAGGGATGCATTCCTGCAGACCGTGTTTCTTTGGTATTTTCCTGCCATTCACTGCCTACCTGTGTAGTCTGGGTATTCACTGCAGACTTGGTACCCGACAAGAGAGTCTGTGTTTTCTCTCTTCCCTGGATGAGAGAATTAAGCATTGTTCTATAGCAAAGGATAGGGTGTTTGGATGAGGGTGAGGCCAGAATCAAAGACACAAAGAATAATGATTCCAAGAGGCGGAGTAGTTCCTCTGACCAAACTGCCCAGGTCTATGAATTGCAAAAATTTTGGAGAGTGGATGGCAAGATTCCTGCTAGTACTCAAGAAAATAATTCTTCTTTAAAATGTTTATATCTATCTGTCTATCTGGTGTGTGTGGGTGTGAGTGGGTGTGTGTATGGATGTGTGCCACTGAGAGCATGTGGAGGTCAGAGGACAAGTTGGAAGAGTTCTCCTTCTACTATGTGAGTCCTGGGAATTGAACTCAAGTAATTATGCTTGGTTGACAAAGCCTTTGCCTACTGAGCCATCTTGATGACTCAAGAAAAACAATAGAAAATATCTACAATTCATACATTTCAAATATATGTGAAATTCAATCTTTGTAACAATTAGAAAATCTCACATATATCAATAACCTAGAAACATCAAATACTTGAAATAACAATAGTTCTGACTATAGGATATAAAGAATCTCAAATCTGGATCCTTTGTGTCATGGGGTCTACTCTTCAAGGTTTGTAACCTTCTTTATAGATCTTTGTTGAGAAGACATACTGCCTTATTTCATAGAGAAGTTCTGGGATAAAGCCAAAGAGAAAAGCCTGTTGCACCAAGTAGAGTTGCACACAAAAGGACCCTACAATCGGTACACATTCAACATTTAGAGAATTTTGCTTTGTTCTTTAAAATTTTTTTCTTTAAAAACTTGTAATTACATTCTGCGTTGTGCGCGGTCATGTGTGTGTCCATTTGCCAAGGTATGTGGAGGTCAGAGGACTAGGGATTGAACTCAGTGGGTCAAGCTGGCAGCAAGTACCTTACCTTCTGAATATTCTTGCCACCACTTTAGAACATTTTTTAGTGCCAATCTTTAGGGCAGAGGAAAAAAACTCACTAAAAATATACAAAGAAAACTTTCCAATGTGACAAGTGAAGAATTGTTCCTTCAGAGGTGAACCAAGTTCCATAGTAAAGAATCCTCCACTACAACTGATGCAGAATATCCCATTCGCACAGATGCTTTTACATTTATTTCGGGCATCAGAGCCTAGAAGCACATATATTTATGGAAAGAGAAGGCTGAAAAAGACATCTTCCAACACCATGAAGCAAATGTCACCCATGGAACACTCCGTAAGCAGTCTACACAAAACACATCCCTTAAAATAAGAACCTGATGAGACAAACTGATCAGAAAACCATCTTAGCATGTGTCATTCCCTAAATGAAACAATGACACCATATGCCCTGGAATGATCTCCAGTGTTTGCTTCCTTGGCAGGTGGCACTGTGTGGATGGTTCTGGAAGCCAGTTAAACGAGCCATAGGAGGAATGCTGAAGCAAGCCCAATTTCTGAGACAGTTGTGCACTGTATTTATAGTATCATTGGTTTAATTGAGAAGTTTGGTACTAATGATGCCAACACAGCTGGCACATCTTCAATTTAAATAGACATGACTCGTTTGCAGACATAACTAGCATTTGTTTGCTTGACAATGTTCGCAAGCATTCAGAGCATCTCGGACCCACATGAGGTATCTCAACCTCTGTATCAAGACCAAAATCCAGAAGCCTATATAGGTGTGCTTGGGCACTTTACTGAGTAGCTTTAAACAACCTTGGATCAAATAATATTTCACACACACACACACACACACACACACACACACACACACACACACTGTGAAGGATGTTCACCAGCTACAGCAGAAAACTCAAAAGTAAAGGTTAATTCAGAATGTGTGCATCAAGACTGAAGAAATGCTTCCTTCCGGTGCATCTTTTAAATTTTTCTTTATTACAGTTGAGATTTTAGTTATATTTCCTCCTTGTGAAGCATGTTATATACACTTTCTCACTCTCTTTCAAATTCATGTCCCCTCTCTAACTGTTCCAATTGTTACTGTATGCATAAATATATATATGTTTATATATATGCATTCTTAAATATAACCCATTCAGTTTCTATAATGCCACCTGTTTGTATGTTTTCAGGGCTGACTATTTGAAACTGGAGAACCAATTCATATGCTCTTCTCTGGAGCTATTCTTAAGGTGACTTAAGTACAGAAAAAGGACACATTGTGACATGTCTTCAAAGTGACTTTACTCTTCCTAACATCCTACTTTATAGAGTGTTGCATTAACATGAGAGGTTCAAGGAAGTCCATCTGTATTGTAGCCATAAAATGGCATCACTCGAGTGTCTTTTACACATGCAAAAATTCATGTGTTAGACAGACCTGAATATTATTTTCCTATCCAAAGTATATTTATTTATTGTGTGTATGTACATGTGTGCTTCTGTGTGTACATATCCATGTGTTTGTGCAGATGTCCATGAATATATATGTGTGGGCATGTGTATGTATGTGGAAAGAGGACAAAAACTTCAAGTGTCCTTCAAGCAATATCACTTCGTTTTGTGAAACAGGACCTCTCACTGGTTTTGAAGAACCACGTAGGCTAGGCTGGCTGGCCAGCAAACCCCAGGGATCCCCCTGAACTCTATTCTAGTACTCGGATTATAAGCATGGGCTACCAATTCTGAGGTTTTTATATGGAATACAGGTCTATGTGTCTGCATCCCAGTCATTTTACTCACTGATAACAAAGTCAAGAGGGTGTGGCGTCATTTAGGCATGCAGCAACATGTAGAGTGTCAACTAATCACACAGTTTCTGAAAATCAATTTTGTGATTCCATGTTTTGGAGCAGGGGTCTGGATGTATCTTAGTCTACTCTCATCTCAAGCCAAGGAAATTCAAATTTCAGAAGTTAATCTATAATAAGTATTTTGCATTCAAGAGTGACACATTATAATTAAATTGGTTGTAATCCATGTAGTGTTTTTAATGACATCAAGAATTCAAATGTATAACTTTAATATGGAAATACTGATGTCTCCAATCATGACTCTCTGAGAGCTAACATATTAAATTGGGGGATAGATAATGGCAAAATCTTCTCCAATGTCAAGGTTGTAAATTCTCTAACTGCTTGTCAGAAGATGTATTAAATAAAATATACTTATTGAACACTATCTAAGGGCAAGAAAAGTTTAAATATGCTGTTGTATGCTAGCATCCCCAATATTTTGGAGGATGAGGCAGGGAGATGGAGTTTGGGGCCAACCTGTGCTACTCAGCAAGTTTGAAGTCAGTTTTTCATCCAGAGTCAGAGTTCACCTCCAAAACCAGCAAAATAAAGCAGAACAAATGAAAGAAAGCAAATGTGAAGGGATGTGCTCCAGCAGACCTCAAGAGACTCACAGTGAGGCCTGAGGTCACTTAGTGATCCCACAGAAACATCTAGAACAAGTGATCTGAACAACCACACTAGCCCCATCCACTCATACCGCTATGGATGATATGAAATTACTTGAGACACTATCTTATACCTTGTAACACATCCATTTCCCCCAAGGAATGAATATACCAGCGTGCCAGGAAATGTAACGTGAAGCACAATGTAAGGGCAACCTCAGAAGAAGTACCCCTCCCTGACAAAGATGGCGGTGAACAAGGGGAAAAGAGCAATGAAGAGAATCACCTCTGATACCAATCTCACTGGAGAGGCCCAGAAAGCACATACTGAACCAAGAGATACCTGTAGAAACCATTAGGCAAGTGACTGTTGTGCAAAACATAGGGGAGAGTTTCTGCACTGGGAGAAGCTGGGCACAGCCAAGTCCTAGGCAATTCGAAAGAGGGTTCTTTGTGTCTTGTTATGTTTTTGACATTGAAATTTCTGTGTTTCCTTGGACCAACAGAGTCAATGGGGGCAGGAAGCACAAGGATCATTGCAGTTTTTTCTAATTATCCTCAACCCTGCCCTAGCAAGGAGAGCAGAAAACAAAAGATAGCAAGCAAAAGAGAGACACTGTCTCATGGCCAGAGGAAGCTCACTGGGACTAAACCATGGATGCTTACAGTAACTAAGATCTGAAAGAGGAAACTGTGTTGAGTCCCCTAAACTGCACCATGGAGAGCCAAGCAGAATGTTCCAGATGCCTCTCAGTGTGATTCATGCTGCTAAATGTATCATATTATAGAACGGCTTTGTGACCACCCATATTCATGTTAGGAAAATTCCATTTCTTTAAAATAGCAGTTGTAAAATTGAAAGAGGACTCCCAAGCTACTGCAAGTGGTCCAGAAACCATATGGCCCAGTGATTTTTATAGATGAAACCCACACCACACAAACTCCACACATACTCTTTAACATAGACACAGATGTTGTTTGTGATAAGTAGAATTAATTTCAGTGTTCATAAACGTATACCGCACTCCCTTAACTGACAGATGCTAAGGGTATATCTATCATCAGAGCAAATGAACATCTTGTTAGCTAGCTGCATGAGAATTTTGACTCAAAAGAAGAAGAAGAAAAAACCCTTGTTTTTGAAACAAATAGATTTTGATCTGGATCTGGACCAGGTAGCATGTCACATGACAGATTTTTTTTTCCCTCTGGGCCATCTGTCCTAACCCTAAAGGACAAAGAGATTCAGACATTAACACTTGCAGCATCTCCTCTGTATGACTTCCAGCTGTGAGTATTTTGATGACATCTCTGACTTATCCCTGTAGCCTCAGGTAAAGTTCAAGATAATCAAAAAAGTCCAGGCAAGAAAATAGACCCTTAAGGGTGAGAAACTGGGGTTAGCTGCCTGGCATGTCACCATGAAGAATTTCGAGAGTGGCCATTAAGAGGATACAGTTCAAAGCCAGCATCACAGTGACACTTGATGAATAAAGACAGACCGGATAGCAAGACATCCCTCTGGCTTGACATGGCAAAGAGAATATAACTCCTGCAGCTACCCATCAGTCAAGCTGGTCCCACTGCTTTGCACACACTTAACCTCGACTCTAACTTCGAATGCTCTGCATTTTTCAAAGTCATCTTTGACCTGAGAGTGCCCGAGGGTATCTTCGTTCTGCAAGAGTTAGAGGGCTTAACTCAAGGTTATTACTAAATGAGAGAGCGATAAAAGTGCAAAAGTTGACCTTTTCCTCTGAAATGTCAGGACTCAAGCCTGGGTCTCTTAAATATTAGGATGCCTGCTCTGCTTTTGTGTCACACGCATACTTGATAAGCAGTGTGTGTGTGTGTGTGTGTGTGTGTGTGTGTGTGTGTGTGTGTGTGTGTTAATGAAATAAAAACAAAAGATCCAAGCTCATCTCCCCAAATCATGAAGCTCCTGAGTTATAGACCAGGGCTTCCTGTTCATGCAGAGAATCATATGAACTTTGCTCACAATGGACATGGCCTCTTTATTGTTTTTGCCATAGAGCTCTCCACAAACTCTTAGAGGAGTCTCCAGGCAGCCCACCTTTGTTCTGAGTCAAATGTTAAGGATGTAGTTCTTTGGTTGAAGGCACAGATGCTTATGACCACTACTGGGATGTCATGGATAAACAGAAGGACTACATTTCGAAACACAAAACATTATCTGAGCCTTGTCAAAGCTTTGTCCTTTGCCACAGCAGAGACTAAATAAATAATAAACTCTTCCCTTCCCTGGGTAGATTGTTCAAACATCTTCTAGAAAAATATTCAGGGTCATGATGACCTGTGAGAAAGCAAAGTCGTCAGTCATGTATTTCCTTGGGGTAAACAGTGGCTTCTGGCTAGTTCTGTTTCACTATGGTGCCTAGACCAGGCTGCCCTTTGCTGCATACTAAATACCCTTGATGTTTCATCCAGGAAACGGTATGATGCAAAAATCAAATCAGATTTAGAAACTGGTAGTTTTGTTGTTGGTGGGGGTGGCTGATTTTGAAAACCTAGCTTTATGCTGAACTAGCCATTCACCACAGCTGCAGTACAGTGCCTGGGGGACAATTGGGAGAGAGTCGCTCCTGGGTTACTTTTCCTGGGTAAGCAGGAAAGGGCTTCAACATTTATTTTAGTTATAAAGTGAGGTCCTGGGCTGCTGGATTTGGGATCATCAATAGACCTTATCATCCTTAATAGATGAGCCTATTTTCTGCTTGACATTTAAGTTACTTATTAGAAGACGAGCAATTGTCAAAGCAGAAACCCCATGAGCTCAACTAAAACAAATAAACATATCCTGCCACCCCTAAGGGGACCTCCCACTCTAAACTCAGGACTTAGATGTAAAATGCCTTCACCCCATAACAACATTCTACCTTAGAATGATAAGTTCTCAGAACTCCCACAAGGAGGAAACCCGAGGATGAAGGTAGTACTTACGCCAAACATTTGTCGGAGGTCTGGATCCCGGAACCGGAAGGGGATGTTGGACACATGCAGCCGCTTGGGCTGGGACTTGTTTTCTGTGTTTTCAGAAGGTTGTGTCTGGGGCTGGCCGTCGGTCGGGGCGGCATCATCTGTCTGCTAAAAGAACAAGAAGAAAGAAAAGTTGCTGAGTAAGTCCCAATATCCTCTCCCATCCCGTTTAGGGCAGGATGCGGTCCGTAAGCGCTCGCTCCCACAGCCTGCTCCTTTCTCCTACATGGCAGGATGCTATCCGACAGAGATTTTTGGTCCTTTTTCTAAAATTTTAATTAACAGCAAAAAAAGAGTTTGTTTTGAGCATCCACTGAGTGCCCACACATGAATCTTTGATTACATATCAATCAAAGCAGTCAAAAGCCCCTGGCGTCATGCAGTGCAACGATCATGGGGCAAGGCACGATAAAAACCGTTCATAAATAGATATAGAATTGGGAAGAAGGAGATAAGCATTGTAGGAAAAATAAAGGAAGCATGAGGGGCTGGGGGTTCAGGGTGGGTAGTGGAAAACTCATCAAAAAGGGAGTAAAGATCATTAAAAATGAGAACATGTATCCCTCAGTGCTGGCCAGAGTCTTAATGCTACGCATACAAAAATACTGAGGCTGTACAGGTAAAATATTAATAAATGTCAAAAATTTGCAAAGGCCCTTTGGTGGTCTGTACTTCATCCAGTGAATAGATGATTCACTCAACTTTATAAAAATATTTGTTAACTTAGCTTCTTCATTGTACGAATCTATATTGTCTACTGCCACGGACCCTATGAGATCATTTCAAGGAATGGACACAAAATAACGCATAAAGGAGTTTGCATTTCTTGCATTTGAAATGCTCAGTAGCCACACGTAGGTAGTGCCTGTGTTTGGGAGAAAAAAACGCAAAAACAGAATATTGCCATCTGTACAAATGCTCTGCTAGGCTATGCCGATGCAGATGATGTAAGGCTACTAGCTTGGCCCGCTATTTCTTTCTGTTCGTCATTCAGAAAGGTTAGGGAGGGGCTGGGGATTTAGCTCAGTGGTAGAGCGCTTGCCTAGGAAGCGCAAGGTCCTGGGTTAGGTCCCCAGCTCCGAAAAAAAGAACCAAAAAAAAAAAAAAAAAAAAAAAGAAAAAGAAAAAAAAGAAAGGTTAGGGAACTTTGTTTTTCTGTACTTTCTCTGCAATTAGCACATTCTGCCTGTAGGTGGCAGTAGACACAGTTCACTTAAGTATGTCTTTAAAACTACTGTTGGAGGGTCTTTGCCAAAGCTGAAATTCACGAGCAAGGAATCATCCTCATCTATTTATGAGCAATTTAGAGGCATATAACTAGGACAAAAACTATCAGTGCAGGCAGCCAGGTGTAAAATAATAGAGACTTAGAGGAGACAATCTTACATAGTGAAATGTGAAAGGAACACCCAAATAACAGGAGCATAATTAGCAGTCTCTCTGCAGCTCTCCTGTGGGCTAGAATAGTTTATTGGCGTCCTCCTTCCCCTTGCACCCTGAATTACATGTTTAAGTTGAGCCCTCCTGGCACCTTGTGCACCACCCATCTAAACCGATTTGGTCTCTGAAACCCTACCAGACGCCTTTGTCAATTTTCAAGTACAAGGCGACCCTGACAGCCATGTTATTTTGCTTGAGATGTGAAGAGGATGTGGGAAGAGTTAGGAAAACAAAACCAAATATAATGCAGGCAGTACATTGTGGGGGTGCAAGCTGAGTACGCTCAAGTCGCACTTGCCACTGGAGGTCCCAGGACACATCAACTCTAGCTTAGTAGAGATGTGTACGAGGAGAGGTGGAGGGGACAGATTCTGTGCCAGAAGAGGGCAATGCATGTGTGAAGAAAGAAAGAAGGAAGGAGAAGTCTGCCACCTTGGGGAGGCCATGTAGAGCCAGAGAGAATAAACAGAGGATGGGCAGAGAGGCAACTTGAGAGGCAGGTAGAAGTTGTAGACCTAAAATAGCCTTGTATACAAAAGCAAGTGGCTGTTAGAAGCCACTTAAAGATGACAAGAGGACTGAGTTGTGACCGGCATGCTACGTAGATGTTAAATGCATGTTGAGTGATTGGCTGATGCGGTGACAGACTGAGAGTATGAAAGATTGGTGCACCACTAATAAATGAATAATAAATACAGGGGCGAGCATCACCGGTGTCAGCTTTGAGTGCCAGTTAATGAATAGCTATGGAGGCTGGCGGAGGTCCACTTGGTGACGTGCTTGCCGTACAATCATGAGGCTTGAGTTTGTGTTCCTAGAACCTGCATAAAACTGGGCATGGTGGTTCATGCATGTGATCTCAGCATTCCTACAGTGAAATAGGTGGTGGATACAGCACTATTCTTGAAAGTGCACAGGCAGCTGGTCTTGTTTGTACAGCAATAAGGAGAGACTTTCTCAAACAAGAGATGATCTGACACTTGAAGCTGCCCTTCGATCTCCACATGCACATCATGGCATGATACACACACACACACACACACACACACACACACACACACACACACACACCATCATTCCATAACCCAGAGACCCACACAGACTATTCACTGTGTTTTGCTTTTGTTTTTTGTTTTTCCTAGTAACAGCACATTGGGTTCCACATCAATGACAAAAAAAATCACCTTTAAACCATGATGTTACTACCTTGCCAAAGACTAAGAGGTTTCAATGCCCTACCACAAGACCCTAAGTTGGCACGATCAATAGCTAAGATCCCACGTTTCCAATCTACTTTCCCCACCCTATTGGAAATTGCTATGTGAATAAAAAATTAAAATGAGTTTCTCCTCCTCCCAGGAAAGGGACTTAGACTTGGATTTGTGCACAATTGCTGAATGGCTCAGTTTAATAAACCTAATTAGGAATTACAGAGATTATGATTAAACATATTAAATGATTAATAGCATTATGCTGCTCATGTAAAAATTAAAATTAATCATCTCTAGTCAAACAGGACTTTGGAGAAATCTTTGTGGTGTTTCCTTTGATAAAAACATACAATGCTCGATTAATCATTTTGTAGTGTACACATTTATACAAATACCCATAAATTGTTATATAGGCATACCTATGGCAGAAATAATTTTTTTTACGAAAATAAGTAAAATGAAATCCAAATTTGTATAGGTTGGTGAGAAGGAGTGAATAGAGCCTCTATGGGATGAGAGAGAGAAGCAAAGGAGAGCATTCCAAGCCGAGCATGCCTGTGCCCAAGGTGATGAGTTACGTGGCAACCAGGGCTATGGAGTTGCTCCCTGCAATATGCAATCCTACTGTAACCAATGGATAATTCAGATCAGGGCCCTTTACATCTCTGTGCCAGTGTTTACTCATCTATGAGAGTACAATGATAGTCCATGCCCTCCAGGCTTAGGACAAGGATCAAAATGTGAGGGTAGGTACAAGTGGCTATCACTTCAGATCAAGGAGTGGCCACCATATATACTGACAAGAGTACTTCCAACTTTGTTTGGGGCCTAAGTGGGCCTTTTCTACACGTGTCTCTTAGAATCTTCAGGGAAAGCATACCGGGGACAGTCCTGTGCTTTTCTATGACTGCTAGGGTTTAGATTTGGTATGTCATCTGCATGGGTGAGCTACAGGCTTGCTAAGTAACCGTTTTGTGTTTGGGAGTGAGCAGCACCCGGAAAGGTGAAGTGCCATGGAAGGAAGTGAAGTCACTGGCATCATTACACCTTAACCTGCTCCTTGTTTCTTCATACTGCTACCATCGAATGCACGGCCCTTCTCTGTACCTCTCCACAGTGTGCTGTGCGCCAATGACCAAGGGTCAAAAGCTCTGAAACCATCAGCGAATGCCCCTCCTTGGTTTATGAGCTGCCGTACTATCACGAACAACATGATCTCTGGGTTTGTCCCTGATTGGATTGTCACAAGTTTAGTGGCTTAAACAACAGGACTTTCTCATACCATTGCAATGAGGATGAAAATCTGGAACAGAGGTATCCGGAGAACCCAGTTTCTTCTTTGTTTACCTCTTCCAGCTTCTTGGTTTGGGGCTTTGAGATCCCTATGTGCTCCTGTCTTCACATGACCATCTTCCTTGGGAGGCTCACTCAAGTCTACTCTAGCTTTTCCTTCTTACCAAGACATTGGCCATTAGATTGAGAGCCCTTTCTAAATAAGGATGCATTGAGATAACTTATTTCATTCCATCTGCAAAGATCCCCTTTCCCAAACACAGTCTCAGCCATTTACAGTTGGCAGAGCTTATGCTATGGAAGTGTTTTCCGAGGCTCCCACTCAACCAGTGACAGTTCCCTCGAAAATATGAAACCAGAAGTGCAGGTTCAATTAGTGACTATTTTCCAGAAATGACTGTTATTCTTTAATATAACCTCTGGGCTCTTGAATACTCTCATAAGTGCTAGCCTCCAATAAGGGGCAAAAGAAAGAAGAAGGTTCCAACTTAAGCAGAGAAGAGACAAGAACTGTTTCTTGTCTTCTTCAGGTCACATTGGCCACCTCTCTTTATGTACTTGTTTATGGATAGAGATGCTTGACCCCTTGCTCAGGGTGGGAAACCCTTTGTCTGTTCGTACAAAGATCATCAGTGTTCTATGCTTATGTCTGAATAATAATAATAATCAGTGAATGGAGTGATCATTATTCCCCCTCTGTGGATAATTTTTCAGAAAGAGACAATAATGATGAGATGCTACTTAGTAAGAGGGGACATTACATTAACCATGATAGTCACCAACAAAAACATTTCAGTTTTGTTCTCTATTTCTCTGCTCACGGACATACAGAGCTCTGAGAACAGCTTTCTAATCACACAGGAAGACCTACAAAGCCTATGAATTTGAGATCCATTAACCACAAAAAAAAAAAAACCCAGGTCTCTATGAAGTCCTGGTCAGAAGTTCTGAGCAAGTACATTAAGACCCACCTCACCAGATTCTGTGTTGGCCTTCTATGGCAAAACACTATTAGGAGGCGGGCTGTTGGTTGAAGAATTTTCCTTAATAAACAAACTCCTTGGGTATTGGCACAGGTTATAAATGTTAAGAAAACACCAGCGGCACTTTAATCTCCTGAAGATCACTTAGTGTTTCCACAAAGACCTTAATAAAGAACCGCAGGGCTCCCTCCGCTGTAATCGTTCCTAATTCAATGAATAGCTCTGAGCAACCCACAGCTAATCCTAGTGAAATTGGATTTTGATATCGACCAATCCAGGGATGACTGTTTGAGAGAATATCCATAGAAATCAGCTCCTTTCAGATTCTGTCCCTGCCCCAGTGTTATCTCAGTTACTTAGACACTGTAGAGTCACGATCCCTGGTACCTCCTAATGGGAACTGAGTAACTGGGTGTAGAAACATCAGATAATGGCTGTTTTAACCTGAGTTAAAAACCACATCCATCTTCTACTGGTCTAGTTACTTAAGCCCTTCTGAACCTTAGATTCTCCAGACTAGCCCAGGAGACTTTTGTCTGTGGCTCATGAGTGCTACAAGAAAGTTTATCCTGAGGATGCATGAATAAAGTGTGGTAGATGTGAACCTACGAGAGAAATTAGAATTCAGAGAGAAAGTGCAGCTCTTTATGGCAGCAGCCAGCTAAGGAGAGGGACCGGGCAATGATTAGAAAGCAAGCAAGAACCAAGCTATATTTGGGAAATTAAAAATACATGTATGCATAACCCAGTACTAGATATAGCTCAAGGGTGCTGAGGAAGCACAGTCGGGCAGTCCTGAACAAAAATAAAATAAAATATGAGCAGCAGATGTAATTTTATAATGTCTGGAAGTCATGTGTTTTTAAGAGTGAAACAAAATATGAAATCAATTTAAGTGTATATCCATCTTAACCCTATTTAACAAGCACAGTACTGAGATGCATCATTAGAGCAAAGGGCATTTAAATTATTTTTCTCTGCATCAAGTCTTTGACATTTATTGTGTCTGTTATGCTTATGGGTTCTAATCTCAGCAGGGTACATTGATTTCTTATTGGAAACCCTTGATCTATATTTAAGCTCCAGGAATAAATGACAGCTGAATATCCAGATTTCCCATTTACAGTTCAAAAGTTCCCAATGACTGAATCAAGGGTTAGTTCTTCTGTTTAAAATAAAGTTGGATTAAATGGGGAAAATATCCGTTCCATCAGTCATAATAGGGCACTTTTAAGAGTTCAAGTGTAACGCAAAGAGGGCCCTTTAATGATGTTCTAATACACATAACCTGTGAAAAAGTGGCTGTACAGGACAAGAGGTAGGGAATTAAATGGACACAACTGAAATCACTTATCACCTGAGAATGAATTAGATTATCCCTGACTCGTGGGGAGGCTAGCACAAACACAGAGATCCTTTCAAAGTCTTTAGAAGGAGAAGAGAAAGAAGCTAGTGACATGTGCTGGGATGTGAGAAGCAGCCCACTTGCCATTTCTGACCTGATGAGGGGATGACAGAGGAAGGACAAGAGCCTGGGAATTAAGGAACTGGAAAATGTAGAAGCTCTAGAAAGAAATGTCGTGTGCATTTGGCGATGTCCACTGACTGAAGTTCATTAGAGTCAGTAATGTTCATTGCTACAGAGAAAGCTTAAAACCACCATTACCTACAGAACAAGGCATTTGGGATTCCCAATATTCCAGAAACTTCCACCACATAGACCTTTTTAGTTCATGTGAAGGAACCAAGAGACAAAGTATAGAAGGATGAAGAGAGAGGGAGAAGGAGGAGTTCCTGGGACAAGGATGAGAAGTGCTTCACAGCATAGAACGATACTAAGTCAAGTCCAGTTAAATGCTTCATGTAATGATGAAATTTCTGCAAGGATATACAGAAGTGTGGGCTCCTTTCAGAGTTTGCCCTGTATTCTCAAAGCAGGTAACTTGGACACTGTAGAGTCAACAAGTCTTCCATTTTTGACTCTTGCTTCATCATGACTACTGTTATCTGTTACTATTTTTGTCATTTTACAAATATGTGTTTCTTAACCCATTTCCGTATTCCTGAACATACACAGGCTACATACCCAATGCATAAGGTATATGTGCTGGGGGAGGGGCGGAAAGTTTTTAAGCTACCGAGAAGATGCATAAATGCCAGGTGTAACAGTAATTGAGAACGGCATTTGCTTCCGCCTTGCCCAGGCTGAGACAAATGGTCATTGATGACTGCCAATGCTGTCAAATGCTGCGGTCAAGTGCTGGTTTCTAAAACAAAGAGTGGAAATAGCTAAAGAGTCTTGGGGAATTAAAAACTCTGCTCAGATATCATGAGCTAGGGATCCATGCCTGGCCTCATGGAACCATCAGAACAATTTAGAAATCTGAAACTCAGAGAGGTGAAGTTGCCTCTACCAAGGCACACAGCTAGGACAGAGCAGGATGTCGCATCCCATGAATAGGATTGCTTTTGCCCTGTCACCAGCTCTCCAAAGGAAAGTGAGGATGCTGCGGAAAGTCTAAGGACAGGACAGAGGACAACTACAAAACACATACAGGGGAAGAACGCTTCACTGCTGTTCTAATTGCTATGCTTGAGGTCAGTACTGGGGTCAGGGTGCGATCTGTGCTAATATGGCCGACTACCAAGCCTGTAACAAGCCACTTCAGATGCCTCCTGTGAGTCTCTAGGGTCTTCTCCTGAGCCCTTATTAGTCATAATTATTTTTAGCTTACTTTAGAAAAATGTCCCTTTCCTCTTTTTTTCTTTTACTTTAAAAAATGTATTTATTTTTACGTGCCACCGGTGAGGTTTGGCCAGCATGTATATCTGTGGGAGAGCACCAGATTCTTTTGAACTGGAGTTACAGAGAGCTGCGAGCTTCCACGTGGTTCCTGGGACCTGAACCGGGTCTCTGGAAGAACGGCCAGTTCTAACTCTTTAGCCCCCTCTTTAGCCCATATCTTTAGCCCCCTCTTTTTTTTTAACTTTTAAAGATTTATTTTCTTTATCTATGTGTTTGTGATTGAGTCTAGATGTGTGAATAGGAGCATGCACACAGATACATAAAGAGGCCAGAGGAGAGGACCAGATTCCTTGCAACCAGAACCATAGGTGATTGGGAGCTGGCTGACATGGATGCGGAGGCTGGAAACCAAACACTAGACTTCTGAAAGAGTAGCAAGCATTCTTCACTGCCGAGCCATCACTCCAGGCCCCAAGCTTGAGCTTAATTATCAAGCTATCCTGATAGACATGAACACCTTCAAGAAAAGCTTCCAATCTAATGTGAAACGTAGTTTTGAATCACATTTCCTAGCACACAGTAGGCCCTCAGTATGTCTTTGTAGAGTCCTTCCAGTCTATCAAGTACATCAGTCTTTTTGTGCACATGTCTCCTGACTTCTGCTTCCACAGCCTAGAAACCCAGACACCCTCAAGAGGACGCGCATAGATCATGGATTTTTCCTCCAGCGGATTGGTAAACACACAGCATCTTTACTTTCCTGCCAGCTTCCTCCCCTCTCTGTATAACACTCTTCGCACTAATAAATAAAATGTGTACTTCTGAATAGCCCCTGCTTCTCACTCTTCCACCAATCAAGTTGTTTCTTAGAAAAGGAGAAAGTGGTGAGAGTCTTGGAGGCATGATTTGATTAAGCTGACAATATCATTTGAGCAATGGTTGAGTGCCCAATGCGATGTATTTTGGACCAAATTGATTTGTGTAACAAACGCTTGCTTTGTCTCTTCTAGCAGCCTGAATGGCAGGTCTTGATTTAGCTAGTGATGCTGGGTACTGGGTGAATTTACACAGTCTGTGGTTGCTCTCTTTCTGCAGAGAGGAGCAAGGCCAGAGCAGAGGCTGGCATAATTCAATACATTGTGCTATAAACTCGAAAAATAATATCACAGAGCTCTGCAATATACCTATTTGATTTGATTTGTAAACCTGATAAAAAAGCAATTGAAAAAGTTCAGGGGGAAAATATATATGTTCTAAGCTAAACTGTAACCATATTGAATGTGTACAAAGAACAGAGCACAGGAGGAGGAGGGGGGCATTAGAAAATTCATGCACATCCAATCAACTTCCTACCCTGCATTAGACAATGTTGTACTTCTCTATTTAAAATGGAGAGAGACTGTAAAAAGTTATTTTCCATTAAAGTAATAATAGCAAGTGAGGGCATGTGAATTAAAACCCACATCTCTGGTTTTCTCACAATCCCACTTCAAAACTGGGCTGCACAGTCTCCCAGCTTCCTGCCTTTTATCAGGTAAGCTCTATAGGCAAACAAATAAGTTAATCACATAGCTTTGGATATAGTTAATGTCCCATTCTAGTTGGGCAGGGCCAATTCTGTACCTGGGTAAGGCAGACTTGAAAAAACACATCCCACTTCCCCCAGCTCAAATGAACGCAATGCTCAGCTGAAGTGATAGGATTCCTCAGAAAGAAGGGTGGGAGGTCTGAGAGGGACTCACTCCAGATTCTTCTGCTCTCTCCATCCTTTGAAAATGTAGGAAGAACAAGAAAGGTATCAGGGGGTCCCATAACTCTAAAAGATGTGGGTGTCAAGGTGACTGACTGTATTTGTCCTCTCTGGCTGCTGAAACAAAATGCCACTAACGGGATACAATATACACTTACATCTCATTGTTTGGGAAGCTACACCTGTAACACCAAGGCTTATAGTTCGATTCTTTCTTGCTGTGTCTTCACAGATTGGAAGGGAGAATATCTTCCTTCCCCTTCTTTTCTGAGGAAATCATCAATTCCATTATGAGAGGTCGCTAAGCTCATGACCTCACTTAACCAATTACTTCCCCCAAATACAATCTCCAGATCTCATCACATCAGGGGTATGGACTTCAGTGTAAGATCTGAGGAAAAGCAGAGTAACATAGCCAGGAAGAACTCACAAACACTTGGAGATAAGACAAGGGTTCACTAGGATCCTCATGTGATCAATCATTCTGGATGTATTGACTGAAAACATGGAACAGGTGAGGTATCACTGCTTATCCGAAGCAAGAGTGACAGTGACGAGATGACTCTTGGTCTGTGCCATATACAAACAGTTAAAATATGACTACTGGTAGAAGATATATTAAATGATTTTGTGGTTATGACAATTTTGGCCATTGACTGCTGGCATCAATAGGACAATGTCTGATACTGGGTTGCTATTCAGCACCTTCTATTCATTATCAACTGCTCCCCACACCTCACTGAAGGACAATCCTCCTCCACGAAAGCTTGCTTCTTTTTTCTGGAATCCTAAAGACAAACCTTTGGATTCTCCCAATCGGCCAGCTCCAGCCTGTAGATCCCTCCAGGCCTGTACATCTGCCCTCCTCAGTAGTGACTCTCTTGCAGCTATCTCCTCTCCCTGCCCAAATACCTTGCTTGTCTTTAATACTCCTGGAAGACCCAAAACCTAAAACTACCTTAAACCTCCATTTAAAATGAAAAAAAAAGTTTTTTTATCTCAATTCCATGCAGCTTAAAGATTTCCCTCAATATATTATGCAAGATTTAAATGAACCAAATGTTAATTCTATACATTATGATAATTTTTTGGGCTGAGAAAACTTCCAAAAGAACAATTCACTTTTAGAACCTGGAGGTGAGTTTAAAAATGGAGCTGATCTCAGTGAAGATCCAGGGTTTTCCTGACTAATTGCCTCTCATTCTTTATAAATGATTCTGAGAAGCACGTGCTCCAAGAGCTTTGTTCTAAAATTGTTTTTCCTCCAATATACAGCACAGAATGGTGTTACTACCTCTGTGAAATGCAATAGGTTCTTTTTTCACATAAATAAGGCAAGAATCCTGCCATATAAAGTACATAGTTTCTGCAAAGTGACACGATTTGGCTTGCTCTCGAGCTGCAAATCCTATTTCTCAGGGCTTATTTCTTCTGCATTGCAGTGTGAGGTGAAGTCAGTGCCCTGCATGTTGGAAAAACAGAAGTTCTAAGAGAATGACTCATGACACAGACATGTTTGCAGCTCCTTTCCAGTGTATTCTCTATCCTTAGGGTAAATAGTTTTCCTCTGTGGGCCATTCTATAACTGATAGACATTAATGCAGCCATCAGTGATATGTTCATAGAGAAATAAACTGTGACCCAGACTGCTTTCCAATAAAGCTTATTTACAAAAGTAGACAGTAGACTAGATTTGTCCTATAGGTCATAGCTCCCTCTGTTCTGGGTCTATAATACTGCAAATGTTGACCATTTATAAAGCACCTGTTGGTTTTATTAGAAGCACTTGCAATTGCTTGGTGTGAGGATGAAAAGATACACTCCAACTCCTTGGGAATTTTAGGTTCTATAATGTGGAAAGACAATAAGTCATGTAAGTAAGAAAACGAATGTGTAATCATTGAAGAACATTGCATTGACAATTCAGCTAGAGGAGATGATGGGTGAATTCTGAGGCAGTCTCATTTAATTAGGTTCTCAGTCATCAGGTTTGCAAATGATGCCCAGACAAACCTTTAATGCTAAAATGGAGTAAGTTCTGCCATGAATGTTACCCACAATACCAGCATTTGGGATACTGAAGCTGACACATTGATGTACGTGGAAGGCTAACAGGGTCTACATGCTAAGTTGCAGGCTATTCGTGGGCTAGAGTGTAAGGCCCTGTCATACACGCAGAAAATAAGGGTGCTGGTGTAGGGTGTTAACAGCACATAGTGCTTTTACAAAAGATCTAAGTTCAGATCCTAGCATCCATGTTGCGTATAACTTGAATTCTGAGGGGGCTCTGATGCCTCTGATGATACCTGCACTCACATGTACAGATGAACACACATAATTGAGGATAATTAAAATATAAATTAGAAAAGAATAGGAGGGGTTGGGGATTTAGCTCAGTGGTAGAGCACTTGCCTAGCGAGCACAAGGCCCTGGGTTCGGTCCCCAGCTCTGGAAAAAAAAAAGAAAAAGAAAAAGAAAAGAATAGGAAAGGAAGAAGAGGAAGAAGAGGGGAGAAAGAGGAGAAGAGGCAGAGAGGATAAAGAGAAGGAAGAAAAAGAGAAGGAAGATGAGAAAGACAAGGAAGAAGGAAGAGAAATGCCTCCTGCTCCTGTTGTCTTCCAGAGCTGTTTACACCATTCAGTGAGAAGAGGGAAGTGGTGACAGCCAAACACTAAGCATGGTGCCAGGTGATTTTGAATGAGCCACTTAGAGACACTCTCTGTGTCTCTAGTCCTTCCAATCAAGGTCTATTGAAATTGGAAATAAAGCCATGTCCAGTGAAAAGGCTTGGGGAATATCAGTACCTGCCCCTTGGCATCAAAGAGAGATGAGGGCAATTTTGCTTTAGAACACATTTGGGAAGTTTCAGGGTGCTTCCCTGTCTGCAGTCAATGGTTTCTATTTTACTGAGGTAATCACATAGGAGCCCAATGACATGGCAGTATGGTTGACATCTAGTCAGTTTTCTAAGAAGCATGCTTAAATCCTCTTGTTCATTCCTCATTGTGTCTCCACAACATGGCTGTGCTACAAGTCAAGACCCAAAGACTCAAGGATGAGGATCAGTTGGATGACAGGAAACCATTGGTAGGTGGCTCCAGGTCACCTTAAGCATAGCACTGAGGTTTTGGTCTACACGAAGAACGGGTTTATCCACAGTCGATAATTTGTGAATGGATTGACCTGAGCTCCATCACATTTTCCATAGACACAGCTAGCCCAACACCTCTGTCACCTGGAAAAATTTGGCTGAAATAGTAGAGTCCTGGTCTTTACCCTTAAGTTATGTATACATAATCCATGGGACCAAGAAGAATGCTTTAAATAATGATCCAAAGAACTGGGTTCCATCTCCTGCATGACGTAAATATAATTTGGTGATATATACCTATGAATCCTGCAATTGGGATGTGGAGACAGGCACAGCAAAATCCAGTTATTCTTACGTACATTGCAAGTTCAAAGCCAGCTTGGGCTAAATGAGGTCCTGTACCTTAAAACTAAAAATAATTTTAAAAAATCCATAAAGACAACTTGAGTGGTATGTATCTATATTTCAAAAACACTTCTATATACACTTGGCCAGAAAAATGGGGTTTTTATTTGTCTGGACTTGTAAACATGTTGAGCAGGTCCTCTGTGTCCTAGCTGGTTGCCTAAGGACCAATCACTTCACCCCATGTATTGGCTACTTTTCACATCTCTGTTGAAAACCATTGGCGAGAACCAACTTCAAGAAGAAAGGATTTATTCTGGATCACAGACTGAGTGCACAATTCTTCATGGCGGGGAGAGTGCAGACGTAGAGAACACCATTGTGGTAAAATCACGAGTCCCTTTGAATCCTCTCACTTCTTCAACATAGGCTGCAGATAGAGGGTTGGCGGCAGGGTTGGACTCTCAACCACATGGATATCTTCCATGCAACCTATTTACTTCAGCAATGGCCCACTTCCCAGAGGTTTTACAGACTCCCAAAACCGCAACACCAGATAGGACCAAGTACTCAAGCACATGTGTGTGTGTGTGGGGGGGGGGGTTCACAGCTGTGGTCCACTGTTTGGGAATTCACTCATTCAAAGACAGTGTGTGTGTGTGTGTGTGTGTGTGTGTGTGTGTGTGTGTGTGTGTGTGTGTGTGTGTGATGTGTATGCAGACTAAAAGTATGTGTCTTTCCCAATCACTTCTACACCTTATTGTTTTGGACGGGGTCTCTCACTGAGTCTGAGACTCAACAATTTGGCCAACAATGCCTGGGAATTCCTATGTTGCCATCTCTCCAGCTTTGATTATAGGTATGTGTCACCATCTCTGACTTCTTAGGCGAGTTCTGCGGATGCTCAGGTTCATATATTTATATGACGAGCACTTTTTGATTTAGCCAACAATACAACCCTATTCAAAAATTACTGATTGATTACTGGCTCCCCGCTACAAACAACAAGAGGAAAGTTGGTGATTCAATGTCCATGATGACTGTGGGCTCAAGCATCATTGGTGTGAACAGGTTTGACAGGCTGGTTGGAGATATCTATTCTTAACTGTACTCTACATCCTCCTTAAAAGGAAAACCAGTCTGGAGGACAGATTCTAGCCTTGGGATGGATCTCCCAGGTCTTATGTTGTTCCTGCATCCCTGGACTGCCCTTGGAGGAAGACAGTTTTTCCCCAAAATAAAACTTCTTTTCAGAAAAGCACTTCTAATTTGAAGGTGATAGGGTAGCAGCTGGCGGTAGGAGGTATTTTGAATGGCTTCTCTATTTGAAATTGTGCACACCTTGGACTGCCACAGTTTCTACAGGAATAAGATTGGAGAGACTTAGGTACATGGATTGCGATGCAGGTGCGAAGCTGAACTTCTTGGCAGACAGAACACTGCAACGGGGCGTTTGCTGCTCCCTCTGATAATTCAGGGTTTCCATGTTTTATACTGAATTTTCGACCTAAGCTGGCTTTCCCACTTAGCCTCGCCCTTCTGCTTTTCCCAACATTTTATCTTTGCCAAACTGTTCAGGAAAGGCCTCTGAATGCTCTTCTAAGCTGGCTGTGAGGAAATAGGATTACTGCCTTCTTAAGTAGGTGACAGTCACTCCCCATTTAATGATAAAATAAAATATAAAACTTGCAATAATGTTATTCACTTTTGAAAGTGAAAGGGAGGAGACAATCCTCTTCAAGAAGAGTACCAGTGAAACACGTTTAACATAACAGCCTAGAGCATGTCCCTGGGATGAGCAGCTTCCCACATTGCTGCAAGCTTATCTTAGACATAGCTCCATGTCTTTTTCTCAATGCCTTCTTAAAAGGACTGAGATTGGCTCTACCATTTTTCTGTGGACCAGATTTCTCAGAGTGCTGAGAAATTAAGAGTCCAGAGCATGTGTGCATGCATGTGTGTGTATGCGTGTGTGTATGTGTATGTTTGTATGTTTGTGTGTGTGTATGTGTGTGTGTGTGCACACGCACGCGTGCACGCATGTATGCACATGTACCTTAAATTGGCTTGGGTCTGGGGCATATGATGAGATGTTAGCATGTGTATGTGAACTCCAGTGGATTGTTAAAGTCCAAATCCTAGGAACTGTGGGAGTGTGCTCTGGAAATAGCCTTTAATAAAAGGTAGTGCATATATAGGTTGTGAAGGGCTATGGAGAGAGCTTAGTTGGTATAGTTCTTGCCATGCAAGCATGAGGGCCTATGTCTGAATCTCTAAACTCCATATACAAGTCAGATCACAGCATATGCTGTAATCCTAGCTAGAGAAAGGTGAAGAAAGAAAGGTGTCTGGATCTCACGGGACAGATGGTGTAGTAAAACAAGTGAGTTTTAAATTCACTTGTTCCTAATCAAAAAGTAAGGCAGAAAGCAATTAAGGAAGACACCAGAGGTTGACTTCTGGGTTCCACATGCATCACGTGTATATACACAACCATACCATACATATTCACATGTATACATCTACACAAGCATGTACATATGTCAGACTCAGACACAGACAGGCACATAATACATAAAGGTCTTGAATAGCCAAAACTCATCACATTACAATTCTCTTAGCGTACTTCAGTAATTAATAGCTGAGATTAAAATCCTGGACAACTAGGCCCAATTTACATTTTCCTTTGCTTCTTTTCATATGGTACACATTCTACACAGTGGCCTCAGCTACTCAGGAAGCTAAAGCAGGAAGATACCAAGTTGAAGGCCACCTTGGAATACAAAAGAAATTCAAAGCTAGTAAAGCCACTAAGGCTGTCTTAAAATAAAACGTGGAGGTCTGGCCAGGTGGCTCAGCAGGTAAGCCTAGTGAGCCGCACTTCATCCTCAGCTCCACATAAGGGAGGAGGGAGCACAGCACACAGCTCCTAACTCTGTGTGCATGGGTGAGGTGGGAGGAGGAATGACACCAATGAGACATCAGTTATTTGCAGAGACCAGCTACCATCACTGGGGACCATGATGTTAAGTGGTACTTCAATCTGTGTCCAATTCACAAGTAATGAAACAAACTTAGAAGAGGCTCACAAATCTAAAAACGAGGAGAGTGGGTTCTACAGTTAAGGGTAAACACTTCTAAGCTGTTTATGTCTCCCTAATATCAGCCTTCTAGTGACAACCCTAATGGTAGGAGGTGGTAGGACTTGGAAACAGACCCATGCTGGAGAAATTCAAGGCCAGTTTCTGTTGCATGAGCTCTGAAAAGGTCGGTACCTGTGCGTCTGAGTGGTCTGGGATACTGAGGGGAATAAGATGCCCCATGCCTTAATCTTGATGAGCTACATTATTCTGACTAAGTTATTTGTGACTTGCTACAGCTTTAATGAAAAGAGGGAAGTGTGTGAGTCTGGTGTATAGGACATCATAATGAATATGGTATCTGGAGACACAGGGCTGTTTAATTTGACTGGGGACCTGTGCGACCTTGGGCAAAGCTCAAGCCCTATCTTTGATGCATCGATGATGGCAATAAAGCTTTCATTTGGGGGACTACAGAGATAGCTCAGAGCTTAAAATGCTTGCCTTCAATTGTAAGGACCCAAGTTGAAAATCTAGAATACATGTTTGTGAAACAAACCAGCAAACAACAATAAAATAAAGATGCAGATAACTTATGTGTACTTATCATGCTGGTCCAGATGGATCCCTCGGACTAGCTGCAGACACTCTAGCCAATGCAATGAGCCCCAGGCCTGTGGATGGTACTGTCTCCAAAGTAAAACAAAAAAAAAACTCAAACAGACAAATAAAAAATCCAAACCCCTAAACCAAAGTGAATGCAGCCAATGGGTTCGGTCCCCAGCTCCGAAAAAAAGAACCAAAAAAAAAAAAAAAAAGAAATGGCAGCCAACATTGATTCTGGCCCCTGTGTGCATACATATATGAGCACACACATACACACATCTACACATGTGTGCTTACATTCACCCATCCACATACAGACACAAAAGGTGATTATTTACATTTCAAGTTACTATGGCCCTGCCACAAATATCTACCTTACTTAAGTCTTGGCAGCCACCAAAGCAACCAAGGGTCAATATTACTCTACAATTTGGAATTCAGTATTTAGTCTCTACAGGTATCCATCGAGTATGTGCTAGATTCAATTCTGCATTTTACAAATGCATCATGGATAAAATAGGACATTAAAAAATCTTTGTCTTAAGAAACTAGAAATCTAGGTAAGTCCTGGCATGGTGCTTGAGAAGCTGGTACACAGTGGGCCAGGTAGTAGCCAAAGAAAGAAAACAAGGAGTGTTGGCTGGGCTTTAAATTTGTACTGGAAAGCTCTGCATAAGATGACATTTATAATGAAAGTCCAAGCAAGTCATAGGAACAGCATATGCAATGGGCCTGGGGTCAGGTCATGCCAGGAAAAGAGGCAGACATAGAGAGAATGGAAATAGGATCTAGCATGGGGCCAGAGGTACAGAGATGGAGCAAAGCCAGGTCATGTT
>NC_141543.1:15137500-15235000 GCF_021556685.1 Rattus norvegicus
GGGAGAATCCACGATGGCTTACCTGTAGAGGTAGAAGATGATGCTCCCAACTTCACAGACAGAATGGTTCTCTGTCTCTTACCCCAGAACACACTTTTAGAAAAACAGAAAATGGTTTCCCCTCCAAGAAATGTGAGCCAAGATGGGGGCTCTTTACCAACAGAATATCCTTGTATAACCCATCGTCTGCCCATCCTCCGTGCCTTGCCAGCATCTGCTGCTACACAGTTCCTTGAAGATGATGCAAGGATTCATATGCGCATTTTCTTCTGAATTAACGAATCCACAATGGAAATGGGAAGAAACAAGATTTTTTACTATACCCCAAAATAGCTCAACAAATATTTGACAAGACCTGTTTCATTCTGTGGTGCCTGAGATGGAGCCTGGAGCCTTGTCCATGTGAGGAAAGTACTGTCTACCACAGCCATATCTCCAGCCTCTGTTACCGATTCTGAGGGGTAAGTTAGAATTCCCTCTTAGGTGCTCAGTCTAACCAAGGCAATTATGTATGAGGACTATTCACAATGGCCTCAATTTAACAATAATTATTCTTCATGATGCCAGTTAGTAGTTTCTATGGGCTCCTTGTCCCTGCAGATTATGAAAACTAATTTTGATTCTAAGAAAGCATGTTTGAAATTGCCCCTGTATCGGCCCAGCACCTAACAAGAACAACAGAGAAACTCCCAGGTTTTCTTCTTACCTATGCAGTTCTCTGTCTACCAAGAAAGACACATTTCAGATACACAGCAGATGGTGAGAAAATGCAGGAAATAAAAGGACACCTACTAAGGATGCATGTGACCAGGCCCCTTCAAGAGCAGAGGGCATGTGTTATACATACACACAGACATAGACACAGACACAGACACAGACACACACACACACACACACACACACACACACACACACAGGCACATGTACATGCACAGGCACATGTGTGTACACACCTCCATTTTTCCCTTTGTGTGGTGTGTGTGTGTGTGTGTGTGTGTGTGTGTGTGTGTGTGTGCGTGCATGTGCTTGTATGTGTTTTACAAAGGCCACCATGCCTGGCATCAAAACATCTAATTAGCATCTTCTGATCTCTTTCCTGAACATTTCTGTTTCTGGCTCCTCTGTAGACTTCTGTAGGCTTCTGTAGACTTCTGTAGGCATGTATCCTAACAGGAGTGGTCTTTCTCTGCTGCATGTGTGCAGGTGGAAAGCTATTCTGATCTACTCTACTTTGAGAATCCCAGACACCTTCCACCAAAATGGTGCTTTTCAACATACCTCCCTCTTCACTACTTAGGAGAATGAGGAAAGGCACTCAAGGGTACAGTAGGGAGACGAGAAGAGTGTACCACAGCTGAGACTCGCTCCCCATCTCTTAAAGTTGAAATTATTATTAGTTACCCCCAGTAAGCTTAACTGGGGCCAGATTTACTGGTTTATTTGTTTTGTTTTGTTTTGTTTTTGTTTTGTTGCTCTCTCTGCATACATAAAGTCTTTCAAGGGTACAAAGCTACTTAAGGAATGATAGACGCCTCCATGGCCTTGCCAGGTACTGACAGCGGATAGTTGTCTGTTTTTAATAGTGTGAGACAATGAAGCAGAGATTTCTCTATGCTTGGATTTGGAGTGCCTCCAGCCTTTAAACATTATTGCCCAGCAGAGTATCCAACTGTGTTTGAGGGAGGGAGAGAGGCCATTAAAATTCATTTGGTAAGAAGTCTCCAGAGGAACACGGGTTTTCATCCCATCTGACTTCTCCAATCCGGTGGAATCCAACAGCCACCAATTTCTCAGAGACCCCAGGAGCAAATGAGTGACAATAATGTGCTGTTGTGTGTGCATGCTGTCCCTCTACCCGTCCCCTCTGTGGCCAAAAGCATGTGTTTCTTAGCAAGGGAGCAGAGTTGGGTCGGAGACTCAGCGTGTTATTAGAAAGGAAAGGGGAACTGTATGAGGCCTAGGGGTCTGCTTTGCCTGTGACCTTCCACGAACAAAGGCAACCAAGCCTACAAAATACTTCCAGCTCCAGGTTATTGAAAGGCAGGTATCCAGGGATGCCAGCACAATCCAGTTGAGGTTCTGCTATGGTTGTATACAGCAGCCACATGAGACAAAGGAAACAATAAATAAATAAATAAACCTTCCTAATGAGAAAGAACAAATGTCACATGTGTTGGTTCCTAAGCAAAGAACTCAGGAAGTAGGAAGTCTGAGTCGGAGCTGTCAGTAACTGAACAACCAGAGGAAACTTTCAGAATGAACCACAGGCCTCTGTCCCTCAGGAGCACAAATGTAGCCCGGTCCTGAAACCTATGGAGCCTTGTGTCTGAAGTCAGTCAAGTTCAGATCAAAGTTTGAGGAAGCACATTGTGATATATGCTATGCTGTTAAATTGTCACGTGCTCTCCGAGATCACTGGGAAGCTGGCCCCAGAAGCAGAAAGGATTCCTCACTTCAGATCTAAGCATCTTAGGTCAAACTGTCCCAGAAGGTCCCTTGCCTAGTTCAGACTGGCCCTGTAATACACGGAAAGGAATACAAACCCAGCAAAGGTCTTAAACAGTTACACCCCTGAAAAGATCTCAGAACTAAGCCATTTCCAGCAGGCATTATCTGTTCATCCCATGGCGCAAAAACACCTGCACTGGGAAAAGAATCAGAAGATCCTCCGTAGAGAGAAAGCTCGATCAATCAGGCTGGCTAACTGCCTCAACTTCTCCAATGAATGTCTGCTGGGTGTCGTGAGTAGACAATCAGAGCTTTGTTTGTTTTCCAATCAGGCTAGCTCAGTCCTCTGGAATGGATCAGGCTAGACCAGTCCTCTGGGACAGATGGTGTTCACAGCTGAGTTGCGGGTATTGCAATATCTGCTGCTTCTATGTATCTGCGACTTGCTGGTTTGATTGTTTCTCAAACATTTACTTCCTATTTGTTTAATGAACTCATTCTGAAGCTAAATCCAGCAATCGTAGATCATTCTGCAGACTGGACAGGACATGGTAGCCCATGGAGGTATAGCCTAAAGCTGCTGCTTCCTAAATTCAAATTTGTTGTCTAGTCAACAAACAAACAAACAAACTGCTTTCTTCAGTGCCCTGATTTTACTGGTGAGAGTCTTTCTGCATAAAACTCCTGGGAAACAAAGTGATATGCAAATATCTCCTGTCACTTTGAAGATCCATGCTCCTCAAACTCATTGGTAGATGATCAAACCCCATCTGAAAAGATGGTGTCATCCTGAAAGGTGGCCTTAAGCCCCATTAAAAGGAAGGTGTATGGAGGAACAAATCCATATATTCTTAAGACAGCGGCTCTGAGACCTGAAGCACACAGAGCTGATGGTGTTAATGGTAATCACTGTGTGAGCATCTCCCACATTGTCACTCATCGGCTTTTCATTATAAATGGCAAGCGCCTTCTCTGAACTTAATCCACAGCCTCAAACGCCATAAAAGTGACGCTGCCCATAAATCCAGGAATGGAGCATTCTGGGTCAGAGGAAGGGCAGATGCAGAGCGTCGCAATGACCTTGGCAGGGTTTAGATGAGCAGGCAAAAGAGAAAGCACAAGGCACCCTAAAGACAAAACAAAGCCTAAGGGACATGGTCTCTGAGGCGGGAAGAGGCCAGGTGTTGAAGGACCCTAAGAGGGAAGCTACTTTTTTGCTCTTCTTGCTTTCCAAGCTTAATAGAACAGTATTGGATTACCGTAAGTATGATATTATAAGGGTACTCTTTATTGTGGTTTAAAAGAACTATAAAATTCATTCTATCACCCATCTTCAATAGTGTTAAATACATACAAAATGTTCTGTATTAGATGGCTAGAACATTTTAACCTTGCAAATGTAAACTTCTATACCCATTAAAACACAAGCCCTGGACTTGAGAGATGGTTTAGTCACTGAAATGCTTGCCTTGAAAGGATGAGGACTGAGTTTGATGGCAACACTGAAGTAAAAAAACAAAGAATCCAAGTATAACAACAGCACGTGCCTGTAAACCCAGCACTGCGCATGTGAAGGCAGCAGGGACCTGGGAGAGCTCAGTGACATCATATCACAACCATCTTTGTGTGATCATCTTGTTGCTGACCTCCAATTTCATCCACAGTATAGTATGTGCCATAATCTCCTTCCTTTCAAAGACATAATAATCTCCTGCTATATGGAGAGATACAATTCTTTGATTACCTGCTCCACCTGTATTGTACCTGTCTCTATGAGCTATTATAAATCATTATAATCTGAACGTGGGTGTGAGGTAGCTTTCGACTTACATCTGCCTGTTGTATAGGTTTAAAAGGAGACAAAGTTTGAGCCCAGGGAGGTCAGTTAAGGAGATGCTAAGATAACAGAGTTATGGGTAAAGAATTCAGATGTGGATGTAGCCATGGGATCATAGAGAAGGGAGGAGTCAGCCTGTACATTGAGGACAGGGTCTTTAGGACATTCTAACCCTGGGAAAGCAGCAGGAACAAGGAGACCCTTAGGACAAGGGACTCAGAGCCTGGCATTTTGTCAACTCTCAGTAAGCAGCCATTACCTTCATTGCCTAAATAGTTATCTTCATTAAGACTGACAAATGTGACAAGAGAAGTGAGTTGACGTGATGACAAACCCAGAGACATCCCAAGTTTAAATCCAGAAACATTCTCTGACGTGTCTCTGTGGACACTGCTGAAATCTTGCCTCAGCCCTTCATCCTTCTCAGGTACCTTTGGCAATAGAGATGTATAATGGGTTCTACAAACCTTCCTAATTCACTCAGACGCTTGGCTTCAACTGTTCACCCAGGGTTCTCTGAAGCTGCTTAGATCTGAAGATCAGACTCTCCCTTCCAGGCCCTCTCCTTATACCTGGGTTTTATATAACTCTTCCCACTTCTGTCTTAACTCTTCTCTAGATGTCCTCCCAAGTTAGACCGGACACTGGTCTTTGCTGGTCCCACTTGTTATCTAAAAAGACTCTTCCCTGTCACCGCCATGCCACAGTAATGGTAACAGGTAACAGACCTCCAGGATCCCCTCTACCCTCAGGCTCGGATCACTCTCCCAATAGTCTATCTGCGTATGCTATATTTTCTTTTCATAGCAATGACTTTCACTGAGGCATGTCAACATAGGTATAATCATTATATTTTGTTTAATTTGCCTTCCCATGAGCTGCTTCCTCCTCCTGATTTCCTTATAGTTTCAGGATATACACATTCCATTACATTTTCCTTTTCTAAGCTTCCAAACGTATTTTTATTGTATTATGCTGTGTAAGTGGCTGTTTTGCCTCCTTATGTCTGTGTACCACATGTGTGCAATACCCTCAAAGGTCAGAAGAGGGCATCAGCTCCTCTGGGACTGGCGATTGAAGTCAGGGCCACCGAAAAAGTATCCAGTGCTTTTCACCAATGACCCATCACTCGAGCCCCCTTCTTTCCTAAACTTAACTTTATTTTCCAATTTGTGTGTCGGGCATGTGTATGGAGCTATGTGCATGTGAGTACAATACCTGTAGAGGTTAGAAGAGGATATCAGATGCCTTGAGGCTGGATCTAAGCTGCTCAATATTAGACCTGGGAACTTGCAAGAGCACCAAGTATTCTTAACCCCTGAGAAATCTGTCTAATCCAGTCTAATCGTATTCTCTACTTTTCTCCCACTCCCAATTCTTACACACACACACACACACACACACACACACACACACACACACACACAAATCTAGACTCTACATATGAAAGCATATAGTGTTATAGTGTTTAGTTTCCTGAGTCTGGCTTATCTCCCTTAACATCAAGATCTCCGGTTCCATCTATTTTCCTATAGACATCACCGTCTCATTCTTCCTTCCAGATGAATAAAATCCCAGTGTGTGTATGTACTGCATGGTCCTTACCCAGTCATATGCAGATGGATCAATGGACTGATTTCATTTCTTGCCCACTGTAAACACTGCAGCAAGAAACATCTTGTTCCATCTAAGCTCAGACCCTTTCCTCGGCTACCTACTTTCCTGAAGCCAGAACAGTTTCTGTAGGACCCTCCTCTCAGATGCTCTCCGTGGCTGAGCCCTTAAGGTGCAGACCCCACTAACCACAGACAAAGTAGCGCGGAAATAAAGTTTTGCATTGGTGATGATCTGTACAGACTTCTTCGTGTCACTTTTCCTTAAACAACATGACAACTATCTGCCTGGCATTTACCTTTGTGTGAGTGAGTTTAAACTGTCAACTTGATATAACCTAGAGTCACCAGGGAAGGGAGTGTTAATGAAGAATCATCTAGATCAGGGTGGCCCGTGGGCATGCCTGTAGGGGTCTGCCTTGTCAGCTGTGGGAATCCAGGCCTCAAATGTGAGCAGCACTGTTTTAAGAACTGGACCCTGGGCTGTACTAAGAAGTCTAGCTAAGCAGCAAACATGTATTCATGCCCTTCACTCTTCTGGGTGGATGTAATGTGATCAGCTAGTTGCTTCACTTCCCGCCTTGACTTCTCTGAAACAATGGATTGTAATTTGGAATTAAAAGCCAAATACATCCCTTTGTTCCCAGAGTTGCTTTAAGCTAGGGTTTATTATTACAGCAACAAAAATAAGGCTACATTATGCAGCACAGATATCAAGAGTTAGCCAGAGTGACTTAAAGCCCTCAGGAAGGATGCACAGAGCCCCTGTGACGGACCAGAGTATCTTGTCCATTGGTCTCTATGGAGTATCTTGGAGCCAACGCCATGAGAATAGCGAAGGACCACTATCTACTTTTGTTGTACTCATTCACTTCTTAGCACCAGCTTACTCCTACCAAAACACTCAAGAGTCTGTTAGGTACAAGGTTCCTGGGCCTTCTAGTGTAACATCATCTAAACATTGCATTGATCTTCAAATATTTGAAAGAAATGAATAGCTTTCAGGATCAGCCCCTCCTCAGAACACGTGTGTCATTCTTATAAACCCAACTTCCCTTAACAAACTTCAACTGCACTTTTCCCCCTTTGTACCACAGAACCTCACATTGCTGATGTTGTTGCTGCTGCTGCTGCTGTTGTTCTTACAAGGTGTGTACAGGGCTGGTGAGAAGTCTCAGTCAGTAAAGGTGCTTGCTGCCAAGCCTGACATCCTGAGTTCAATCCTACACGGTAGAAGGAGAGAAGTCCGTCCTGAAAGTCATCCTTCCCACCTTGCCATGTGCACTGTGCTTCAGGAGCACACGTGCCCACATCATTAGATAAAATCAACTTTCACAAGTCTTTGTAGAGATTTGTTCCCTCTGTACTCCCATGGGGAGAGTTCTTGAAGCTTGAATGAATGTCTCAGCAGCTTGACATCATCTCTTTCCTCCAAATGCACCACATTCTCTGGCTAAAAAATCCATGCAAGAAACACATGTCTAAAACCACACTCAAGAGTGTGGACTATGGAGCTGGGGAAATGGATCAGCGGTTAAAGGCTCACAACTGAAAATGTAAGAATGTGGACTACGTCCTCCTGTCCCGAGTCTATCTGGGGTGTGGAGACTCATTTTCCATCTGAATAAAACAGAGGTTATTTGTTTACAAATACTATTTTCCTGTTTATTAAATAAGAGGTCCTTTCACCTGGACCATTTTCCCTAAGCACAAATATGTACATTTTTAGATTCCTTTTCTGTAAACAGAGCTCGGTTAGGGATGGTACAGTGAGAATCTGTGTCTGTGAGCTTTACATTTCTGCTCCCGTTGGCAACTCACTGAAAGTGACAGCCATATAAAAGTGATTGGCAGCCAGCAGCTTAAAGAAATACTTAAGGCACAAGACACTATAAAACTAGGGCAGAGTCCCCAAGTCTGGCTGAAAAAATAAAGATGCTGTTCTTAAAACTGAGTCACTCATTTGATATACTTTCTCCTGACTGTATGTGCATGCACACATGAATACATGCATGTTCATATGTACGAGTGCATATGTGTGCATATATGCTTATGCACACATAGGTGAGGGGCTGAGGACAACCTTGCATGTTATTCCTCTGATGATGTCAACCTTGATTGGTCTCTTACTGGTCTGAAACTTGATTGTATTAGCTGGCCAGGAAACTCCAAATGTCTGCCCCAATCGAGTTCACCAGCACAGGAATTCCAAACAGAATTCACCAAACCTGACTTTCTTTTTTAACCATGATTTCAGGGGGCTGAATTCAGTTATGTATGCATGAAATGTAAGCATGTGCTGGCAGAACTATCTCACCAGCCTCTCGTTCTCTTGTGGAATATAAACTATTCACATATGTAATGAAGTACGTGTGCATGAGATTCTCAAAAATCAACAGGGCACTGAGAGAGTTTATACCCAGTGCACCCACACTGTCAATCTACCCGGTGATCTAGTGTATCAATAAGACTGTACTTGAAATGAATGGTTCTGCTTGCCCCACCCTGAGCCCTCTTTACTTTTAATTGAGTGTCATTTGTTTCATCATTTTGGAGGTGCAATTCATGGGTCCTCACCCCATCACTGCCCCTGTGATCTACTCCCATCTGCATATTAGGGAAGAGTGAACCAGTGCTTCCCAATCACAAAAGCAAGCACATTAGATTCCAAATGATCTCCGAAATAACTCGGTCAATGCCACAGGCATGGGAACACAGAGCAGAAGCTGGATGCATGGCTGTCCCTGATCTAAAGCAAACAGATTCCAGCAGGAGGGCCATGAGGATGCTGTGGAGCAGACACACATCTCAGAACACCATGGGTGTGTGTTCTATCACACAAGCCTGTAGAGGCCCCTGGAATTATGTGGGGTCTTATCTTGGGGACCTACTGTGTCACTTGACTACCTTACCTTGGGGCTGGCACTCTCCTAGAGAAAGAAGAAAAGAGGCATGCTTAGTAGTAGCTCAGTGCTTTAACACGGAGAGAGAATGAGGATGGTGGGTGGGAAGGAGGAAAGGGTTGCTCTTAGGAAGGGAGTGACTGCAGATGAACGGAAGGAAGAGATTAAAAGACAGAGCTTGGGTCTCATAGCCATCACTAAACATTTTGACACAGAGAAAGAGCTGAGGTGGATGACAGTATCTCCCCTTCTGTGTGCAGGTACCTTTCCCAGGTCTATTCTTGCAAATCTTTATTAACTGTTATTCTGTCTTTGGTACTGACACTGAGCCAGGCTATCAACAAGACACTTTTAAACACAGGCTGATGATAATTATGAGTTAGGAATGGCCTCATTGCTGCACTGGAGCCAGGAGCCCCTAGCTTGCCTGCGGAGTGAGCTTAAGCTAGACCAAGAATGACCAAAAGATGCCACACAGAGAAGACCAAAAGCTCTACAATCCTTTCTTGGCAACAAAAGTAATGTTTTCACACCACCTACTTTAATTGGCTTGTTAGCTCAGGTAGGTTCAGCAAAGAAAATGCCTAGCCTAGCCCATGTAGTCCACCTACCAGTTAACACACGATAAGACAATTGTTTGATACATGAAAATGCTGACTATTACAATGCCAAAACTGATAGGAAACCACAAGCTTTTCTGATTACCTTTATGGCATTTAGTCTAGAGCAACAGAAGAGAGATTATGAGAGAGGGTTGATAGGGAACTCAGTATATTTGTGGGTAGGGCATGCTAAAAACTCATATTTGAGAAAGTGATGGATGAATATTACCAGAAGCAAAATGAGTACTAAGAAGCATATAGAGAATTGCTGGCCATTGCCATGAGCACTCAGCAATCCCTCTCTCAAGGACTTATGTTAATAGCTGTGCTTCACAAGATCCCAATTTGTCTACATGCACCATGTTCACAGTTAACATACACTGTTCAGGCACATACAGAACTCTACAGCTTCCCATTTTTAAAAGAAAGTCTCACATATCCCAGACTGGCCTGGAAATGCTATACATTAAAAATGACCTTGAGGGGTTGGGGATTTAGCTCAGTGGTAGAGCGCTTGCCTAGTAAGCGCAAGGCCCTGGGTTCAGTTCTCTTCTCCAAAAAAAAAAAAAATGACTTTGAACTTCTGATTCTTCAGTCTCTACCCCCTGAATGCTGGGATTACAAATGTGAGCCACAGTCCTAATTTCATGACAAAAGCAACTCAGAGGAGGAACAGGTTTCTTTGTATTACATTTCCAAGGATCAGCCCGTCATTGAAGGAAGTTCAGGCAGAATCTGAAGCAGAAACCATGAAACATGTTGCTTTCATGGCTTGCTGGGGCTCATACTCAGTCATATTTCTTATACAGCCTGGGATATTTGGCCTAGGGAATGGTACCCACCAGCAGTGACACCTCCTACATCAATAAGCAATCAGAACAGTCCCCATAGACAAAGGCCTATAAGCCAATTAGTTCTGGGCAATTGCCCTTCTCAGGTGACTGTAGCTACTGCCAAGTTGATCGTTAATATAAAGGAGGACAGCCACACTGGTTGGTTTTCACACATGGTATGTGCTCAGTAATGCCCCATGTGGGTCTGCCCCATAATTGAAGAGGCCATATAATGACACTTTGCAGGTTGTAACATAGGCTTTGCTATAAAACAGCATGTAACAATCCCAGTTAGTGTTTTAATTCATCCTAGAATCAGCAGGAACAGAGTAAAAGGATTTACACAGAGGATATTTAGTACATGACCAGAAACAGGAGCGGATAGAAATAATCTGTTAGAAGTGCCTGCCACCCTAGTGGACATCGACTTTGAATGAGAGTCATGGGGTAGTGATGAAACCTAGCAGAGGTGAAGGAGTAAGTCTGGCCTAGATCTGTATTCATAGTCTTGGCAGCATCATTTAAATACGGTAGTGTGTTTTCTTTCCCACACCCTGTCTGCTCTTGAAATGACTACTTTTAAGTAGGAATCTCACATATGTCAAGGACTACACAAGATTTCTGTAGGTCTGACATGGCCATCCACCATTGTAGAGCAGAGGCTGCTGTGGACCTCTTAAATACCTTGGCCCTGGAATCATAGTGACTATATAAGCCAAATATCACAATGAGATCTAGGTTCATTGAGATGATAATTGGGGTCAGAAATTTTTTTTAGATTCTTACCTGAGGTTCTACCTGCCACTCTCCCCTGTACCACAGGTGTGAATTGTATTTGAAGGAGCTACAATATACAAGTGATGGAAGGAAGACACAAGGTGGGGCTGTCTGTCTCCTTCCCTTTGGATCATTTGCTCATCTTTGAGGGTTGGCATGTTATCCACCTAAGGATTTCCTGCCTAACCTGTCTCAGCCTCTTCAAGGCTGAAAGCACAGAGATAAGTCATTGTCCTAAACTGAAAATCAACTTAGGATCCAGTAAAGGCAGAATTTCATAGGACAGAGTACCTTATAAATGAGATCAATTACCCCCCCAGGGCAAGGCTGTGTCTTGTAACAAAATTGTTCATCACACAGGCATAGAAGACAGATAAAAATGAAGGTAGACCATCCAGACTTTTATCTTGGACCTATAGACCTACAGGCCCAGGTGAAGTCAGTTCTTTTTAGTAAAAGCATCTTCTGAGTGATCCTCTCTCTCTCTCTCTCTCTCTCTCTCTCTCTCTCTCTCTCTCTCTCTCCATCCCTCATTCCCTCTTTCTCTCCTTTCTTCCCTACCCCTCCTTTCTCTGTCTTTGTATCTCTCTTAATGTGTAGGTGAGTTTGTATGTGTGTGTGTGTGTGTGTGTGTGTGTGTGTGTGTGTGTGTGAAGTTCAAGCAAGCTAATGTAGAGCTGGTAGGATAACCTCAGAAGTCTGACCTTACCCTCTACTCTTTTCATTTCACAATGGAAAGTTTCCCAGGAACTGCTGGAAATCCTCCTGTCTCCATTTCCAATCTTTCAGCAGAAGTCCTGGAGTACAGATGTGTTCTAATTTCTTCTAGCTTTGTGTGAATTCTTGGAATCAGAGCTTAGGTCCTCACACTTGCAAGCCATGCCCTTATCCCTTAGTGGGGTTCTTTCATGATGGAATGAACTGGAGATCTGAACTGAATTATTGACTACTGTAGGAGCAGGGCTCCTCTTGGTGTTTTTAGAGGGTCCTTCAGACAGCTAAGGCAAAGGGCTTGGGTGAAGAAATGACCAGTTATGCAACGGTTCTGTTATCAACTTTCATTTTAGCCAAATTGATCATGGTTAGCATGATCTATAGCACATCTCCTGAGGTAGCAACATGGGATAGCATCACAGGTTTGCTCAGTACCTAGTCTCCCACTCAAGAAGACCAATGACCAACGGACAACCAAGGTAAGGTTTCATTCAGCTCTGGTGAAGGGAAAAAATGGCCCCATTGTAGGAACTGTGGAGCAGACTCTCAAAGCCATTCTCTCACTTAGTATCAGTCAGAATGCAAACATGAGTGAAGAAGAAACATTGCCCAGCACCTGCAGGAGCTCTGCATGGGTTTAACTCAACAATGAGTGAATGGATGCAGAACAGAAAAGGAGTCTCAAGAGGGCTATGAACATCAAGACGGATCATTCCCAGTGTTAACAGAGAACCTCCACATAAAGTGACCCATTAGCACTTTAGAAGAGAACATTTGAGTGATGTGCCTGACTCCCATCACAGAACTCAGGACGTATCTGAAAAAGGAAAGAATGTCAGAAATGTGCCACGAAATGTAATGAACGGACCTCTTTCTAGATTGCTGAACTGGTCACATGTCAAAGATCTATAACGTTGGTAGGCATAAGTAAGAAAGTCAAACTCAAGAGCAGAGAGTGAGTGGCACCATTGGGTTTCCTGGTTTAGAGACTCGGTTAGCTGTACAGTGTTACAACTCAAGCCATCGGCTCTGTCTAAAGCATTTCCAATAGGTAGAGGTCCTCCCAGGGAGGACAGGAAGGACGATCCGGAGATATAGTGGGACCAAAAGAATCAACCACAAATTTAACAAGTTATAAATGAAGCTTTGTAATCAATGAAAATATTTATTAAGTGTCAAGATGAAAGCCTATGGCTTTCATGTGTAAGGTCTACTATCTAACATCAAGACTTGTTTTCTGCACACACACCAGTGCTGGCTCATCATCTTTGGTAGAGAAGAATGGTAGCATCTGGATATGCAAGTGTCATCTAAGATTTTGCCTGGGTTCATTGTCTCCTCTGAAAAGTCTCCATTTTTACTCTCTTCAAACATATTGTTTCTTGGCTTGATTCTTTTATACAACCTGGGGTTCATTTCCTTCAGATAGGGATCTGTGCAACATTGACAAACTTGGGAAACTTAACTATGCTTCAGGGATGGTTGCCTAGAATGGACATTCTGACCCATACCTAACTGATGAGCTCTAGATATGTATTTTGGATTTTCCTTGCACGTCTGTGGATGGAAGTTATATATACTGATGAATGGTGGGTTGCAAACAGATGCTGATCTTCTGGCTGAATGTTTCATTCAGTTCCCAGGTGTTCTGCCAATTAGAAAGATGCTGTCATTACAGCCTCGGCACTGTGATTAGGTATTTAGGTGCATGTACAATGTTCAACAGGTTCTAGAAAAATATGCCAAGAAGGCAGACTTTAAGAAGGGCCCACTCTTTATAAAAAATGACATTATCTACAAATAGTTGAGGAAATGGAACATGGTGGGTGACAAGTCAGTGTCTAGAGCTTTCTAGGACAAACGTCACCATGCTTTCATTTGGCAGCAGAAGAACATCAGAGAAAGCCTTTCTCCAAACACAGCTTGCCCAGTGTGCCCACCTTTCCTGCATCCATTGGCCCACTCGCCTTTGTAATCCGAGCAGGTGACAACTTCATTGAACTGTTGGCAACAAGAGGAGGTATCGATTCCCCCACAAATGCCCTAATGACTAGAGACTGAGACACAAACCATAAATGGAGACTTTCTGATTCCAAGTGAAATTATAGTTTGCCCTATGAGATTGCACAATAAATCAGGGGAAAAACCAGCCAACACAGGACTCTGGGGTCACTGAAGAGATGTTGACACATTACAATAATGAGAACTTGAAATACCTCATGCCCTATTGATTTTCAGGCTGAATCATTCCCACTGCAGAAGATTACAAGAGTCTGTCCTGGAATCATGGCTCACGAGGGAGACGCTGATGAAAAGATATACCCGATGCAATCAAAACGAAAAACTCACTTCTTCTTATTACAAATCTAATACCATTGTCCCTGGGCTAGGTGATGGGTACTTAACCTACAATGGAAAGGGAGAAAAAAATGCAACCACTTTTTTTTCTTTTAATTAAAACATTTTTCCTACCTTTTTTACACTCGGCTTTTTGCTATGCCTCGACAGTATAAAAAGTAACCCTGCAAAGAAAATGGGCAGAATAGCTCAATTAGTGCATAAAAGGCAATTTCTTTATGCTTTTCTAATTCCAGGGTGGCTTTCAAGTTCTCGGTATCACAGTATCATTTTGAAGAATGGGAAATCATGTCCTAACAACCAACTTATTTCCCAGTCAATAGCCAAAGACGCAGTCCACCAACGCCAGCATCCACAGTCAACAAAGAATGCCAGGCTGATGACTCCTTTTTGCCTGCAAAGTGCTCTGTGGAGCTGAATAAACACCGTTGTGAAAGACCAAATGGTGACATAAGTTAATTACTAACCTGTCACACATGCATAGAATGGTAATAATTTATTTTCCCCATTGCATTAACCATAAGTTTCTCCCCTAAAACGGGTGTGTATAGGGAGACAGGCTCTCAAACATTGCTGCTTACTATATACCTTGTGCACAGTTGTGTCAATATTTGGAACAGAGGTCAGACCTAAACTGCAACACAGTTTTTGCAATGCATATTGACCTAGCTGTAATTCAAAAGCAAACTGATCCTGGAGAAATGGCTCAGTGGGTAAAGCATGAGAAACTGTGCCTGGATTCCTAGCACCCATAGAAAACAGGCACAGCAGCACTCATAGTAACTCCAGAAATAGGTAGGGAAGGGTGGCAGAGATAGGCACATTTATAGGTGTGCCAGTCTACCAAAAATGGACAAGCTCTAGCTTCAGTGAGATACCATGCATCGTAAGATAGTCACAATTAAAGACAACCTATGTCAACCTGTAGTCTTGGCACACATTCCAGGGCCAAGTGCCCCTATACATACATACACATATGTACACATGCACAACACACACACACACACACACACACACACACACACACATACACACACACACACCAGAACTGAAAAATAACTTGCCTTTTAGCATAGTATGGTCTTTCCTCTTGATATTGTTCAATTATATAGAACAATTACTAAGACTTAATTGGACTTACTAGGTTGTCACAGCCAGGTTTAACCCAGCACATTCTTACATTTAACATTGCACATTCTTAGGAAATTATCATGCAAGAAACGCATGTTCTTTGTTTGCTTGTCCTCTGTCTCATTGGTTCTCTAGCTTCTCACAGTCTAGTCATCGAGACGAACACCTGTGGCAGAATGCAAACATCCGAGGGGCTTTAGTCACAGAAAAAATGCTCACATCCTTCTGAGAAGGTTTGGTGCAATAAATGAATAGTTACTGTTTCCTTTTGCATGTCCTAATGATGCTTCCAGGGCTAACCTAATCAAATGACTTCTTGCTCCTTTTCGGATATTGATCATTGTTTATGAGTCTGTCCAACATTCTACTACATTCTTTCAGGTTGTCAGCCTGAGACCTGATAATCAGAATTCCTACCCATTGACAGGGCAACAAGCCATGCTCTCTTTGCACATGTTATTCAAGCATTTACTGTGGAAGTGGGAAAGCGTTTGGTTTTAGGCACTTTCTCACAATTGTCAGCAGAAAATTATCTTGTAACCAGATAGGAAGAGAACTTTGAAGTTAATATCCATGCCTTTTCTCTTTAGCATGCCTTTAAAGAACTTTGGGGTGCTGACTTAGCCTGAACTTACTAAGCCTGAGGTCAATCCCCAAGGACACATGATGGAAAAAGAGAAACAACACTTATACAAGCTGTTTTCTTACCATCACACATAAATCAGTGGTTCACATGGACACATGCACATGCGAGACACACACACACACACACACACACACACAAAGTAAATGAAATTAAAAATTTTTAAAACATTCATTTTATTTTCCTTCATCTTTCTAACAACCTTCCTTCCTGTACAACTATTAACCTTAGCCACAGAGCAATGAACTAGTCAAGAAACAAAGGAGAGCCCACGCTCCCTGTAGTCCCTCCCTTTCTCCATCTCTGCCCCTCAAATAACTGCTGGGGGTGGTATTGTGCCCTGTCTTCTCACCTCCATTACATCGGCCGAGCATAACCATTCCGGTGGCAACTGTAGTCAAATCCCAGAGCCCTTAACAGTCATTGTCATATGAAATATAACAACCTCACCTATAAAAGAAGAATGCCTCCCACCCTGTCACATAAGCCGTCCAAGAGGCCCAGACGAGCCAGTCAGCACATGGCATCTTGCACAGCAGTTGTCAGACACTACACCCAAAGCAGTTAGCTGTTTTGCTCTGCTCCCTCAGAGTGCTGGTGCCTGAGCTCGGAGGCCTTGCTTTGATTCACCAGGTTCCAGCTCTACAAAGAGCATGGGACAGTAGCAATTTTGAATGTTTGGTGCTCCTAAGAGGATACATTCAAGTGGGCAGCCAAAGTTGATTCCCTGCTGACTGTCACTCTATTAGCAAAGCTGCAATGCAGCCATTAAGGAGGAAGGCATGAGGAACAGTTGTGAGTGTATAAAATCACGGCTCGGTGGTGACGGCCATACTGGTGCTCAGAACCAAGCAGGTTCCCACACTGTCTATCCCAGTGAAGAAAGGGAGAGAGAGAGAGAGAGAGAGAGAGAGAGAGAGAGAGAGAGAGAGAGAGAGAGAGAGAGAGAGAGAGAGAAAGAAGAAAGGAAGGAAGGAAAGAGAGAAAGGAAGGAAGGAAGGAAGGAAGGAAGGCAGGAAGGCAGGAAGGCAGGAAGGCAGGAAGGCAGGAAGGCAGGAAGGCAGGAAGGCAGGAAGGCAGGAAAGAAGGAAGGAAGGAAGGAAGGAAGGAAGGAAGGAAGGAAGGAAGGAAGGAAGGAAGGGAAAGGAAAGGAAGAAATGGCAGACGATATAAATTCTAAATATTGGGTAAGGCCATTTTCTCCTTTCAGAAAAGTCTCTGTCAGCACATATGATCATCCAGTCTAAATTTCCAGGGCATGTTAAAGGGTGCATGACCAGTAAGAAGAGTCAGTGCACTAATGGGCCTCCCAGGTCGCCCTGGCTCTCCTCTCCATGATATCTCTAGTAGTACATATCTTCCTTGTTAATGTCTCATGGAATTGTTCCATAAGCATACGCTTGTTCTTGTCAACATTTTGTCCTGTCACTGCAACAGATGGCTTTACACTGAGGCATATGAAAAAAATATTAAATACTTTATAAGCCAGAGAGAAATAGAAAATGCCTTCAGAAGGATGGAATCTCCGTGACTCTGGGGATTCTGTTAGAAATGGCTATACTGAGTTGGTGAGTGGACCTAGTCATCCACCAACTCTACAGCTTTTGAGAATACTGGCCCAATAACAGAAGGAGCCAAACTGCCAGAGGAATGACCTAGGCCATTTCAAAAGGCACAGCCTAGCACCATGGAGAGCTATGAAATACTGCACTGTGTCACCAAGAGAGGGCTGTGAAACCTATTTCTTAGAGATCCAAAAAGCCAGAAGCAGCATCCATCTGTCTCAGAAAGTGTTGTTGAGCACAATCCCCTGAGCCAAACAGCCGTCATCAGCATGGGACCAGATGTGCTTGTTTGCGAAAGATCATCACAGCTGGTTTGTTGGCGTTCCTGCGTAGTAAGAGGGTGAAGAGTTTCCTGGGACGCTTACCTGACTACTCAAACACTCTTCCTAGCCCACTGTAGGCAATTATTTCTTAATTGTACTTGACCACAGGATCTTGGCAAGGGTTAGAGTACATAAGGTGGCAGAGGTTGGCTGAGAAGTGGTCTATCCATGTGGCTATCCATTCTGGGTGAAGACTTCCCAGTACCACAAGTCATCCTTCACTCATACTCTTAAAGAAGTCTACCATGTTTATTGGTTCCCCAGGGGGAACTTCAGTAGAACTTAACTTTGGCTTGCCACTGAAATCTTAAAAGACAGGGGGAATAGAAATGCCTGAGTCCTGTGCCCAAGGACAGAGACTCAAAGAGAACAAGTCTGGAGGCAAAGTAGTGAGTTAACAGGCCCATGACGTCAGCTCCCTGACTGTTGTATATATCCAAGTCAACTGAGGGTTTTGCTACACTCATAGCTATAGATGTAACCAAAATGCATGGCGCCATCACAGACAGCCCAGCGGTTTCTAATGATGGCTGTGGGAAAGAGGTCTTGCAATTGGAGGATGGCTCAGTGATTAAGACTGCTTACTGCTCTTACAGAAGACCCCAGTTCAGTTCCTAGTACCTAGGTCAGGCAGTTCACAAACACCTATCACTCCAGCCGTAGGGAATCCAGCACTCTCTTCTGATTGTCCTAGGCAACTACACTCAAGTGGTACACATACATACACAGGAACACACACATTTCAATGTAATAACGAATTGTTAAAACTGGGACATCCTCACAGCATAATAACTCTGAGGGTCATAGATTATTCCATCTCCAGAGAGTCACGTAAGTGTCTTGCACCCCCCATTCTTCCTTCACCTGTAAATGAGGGGATAGCAGCCAACAGGGCCTGTAAGGCAACTTGGGGATAACTGGGTTTCTGTATAAAACAACCTTAGGATACAGACTGGCATATGCTAGATGCAGCAGAAATGCTGGCTACTCTTTCCATTTATGTTTGCATAGAAATAAACATTAGGAGGGGCTTTCCATACCCACCCATATCTGTTTGTAGGCAATTGGCATCCACTCCCCATGGGCACAACACACTTGCGTTTTTCTCTACTGTGGAAGAATTTAAAAATGGCCAAAGCTCATTACTGGGCCTGGGTCCCAGAGAAACGGGATGCATGGTCATGAAAACACACAATGTTCATAGCAGCTTTGCGTGTGAGAACATTTTCACTTACATATCCTTCAGTGGGGCATTTATGACCGTGAACACCAGCCATAGACAAACTATAAGGAAGGATGCTGAGTAAATATGCCAATCACAAGGCTAAATGCTGAGGGCTGGAGAGATGGCTCCACACATAACAGCAAACACAAAGACCTGCATGCTAATCCTCAGCACTCCCGAGAAGGCCGGGCATCTGGAAAGCACATTGGTAAGCCAGCGCTGGGCAACAGAAACAGAAGAGTCCCTGGAGTTTGATGGTCAGCCATCTAGCCAAACGATGAATTCCAGGCTAAGTGAGAGATTCTGTATGAAAAAAAATTATATGGAAAGCAATAAAGAGTATGGAAACCAACCTCTGCCTCTTTACATACACATGATACCCACCCACATGTGTGTGTGCACAAACACAGACACTTAACATTTTAAAAACAAATTAGAAGGTTAATACTGTGACTATGGCTATTGTGACACTTGTGAAATGATATATTTAGAGAGGGAAGGACAGGGATATGCATGGCAGGGATTCAGGGGTTAAATAAAAGTAGAAGGAAAGGAAGGGGGTATGTGAATATAAAAGGAAACCTTGGGAAGAAACTGAGAATGGAGAGACATGAACCTGAATGTGGTATAGAATTAAGCAGATTTAGAGTCAAGCTTGGGCAAATCTGGGGGCATTTGAAGTCTAATGGATCCTGGCAATAACAACAGCTTGGAAATGCTATGACAAATACCGATTTACAGTAACTGGGCACTGAGTATATTACCACAGGAAGAAAGTGCAAGAGGGTGCATGGGACATAGTTATGCCTGTGTTTTAAAGAACTCAATGAGAGATAGCTTAGCTTGTAAAGTGCTTGCCACGCAGGGACCCAAGTTTGTCTTTCTCCCAAATCTGCCGTAAAAGGCTAGACATCATGGAGTGTGCGTCTGAATCCTAGCCCCAGCACCAGGAAAGCAGAGGCAGGAGGATCCCTGGGGCTCACTCACCACCAAATCTTGTCAAATTAGTAAGCTCTAGATTCTCAGAAACACTTGCCTCAAACATTAAGGAGGCATGTGATGGAGGAAGCTATTCAACAGCTTTTTCTCCCTACATCACGCATGGACACACACATGGTCACCTCACATATATGTGCAAGACCATGAAGATGTACAGATGCATGTGCAAAATAAACTCAGCAGACACACTAACCCAGACTAAGCAAACCTGTAGAAGAAAGCCCTAACTCTGCTTTGGGGTTTCTCCCAGTAGTTTTTGTCATTGAGGAGAACAAGGTGCATATCATATCAACCTGAGTCTTGTGCAGATTCACCACAGATGTATCTTTAGACTTCATGATGCCTGAGCCTGGGAAGATGGCTTCAGCAGTTAGGAGCATTAGCTGCATAAGCATGAAGACCTACAGTCAACCATCAGCACGTATGTAAAGAGCCAGGCATGAGCATGTATGTGTGTCACACCAGTGCAGTGGCGTTTGAGAGTGCACTGGTTGATGGTCTAGCTCTAGGTTCAGTGAGAGACCCTGTCTCAAGAGTACAGTGTAGAGAGTCATGGGGCAGGGGCTTCCTTTGGCCTCCATTTGTGCAGGGGTACACATACAACCCCCCCAAACCACTCAAATTCTGTTTCCTTCTGTTGGATGTTGTGTGCACTGTACTGATCAGTCCTGCCTTTTGTTTATTCAGGTAGCATATTGCAAAGAGTGGCACTGTGGTCAGTGAAGTGCCCAGGCTTCTGAAGCAAACTCAAAAGTACCTGGCTCTCTCTGAAGTGTTTTATTATTCCAAGCCGGGCTGGCTGCATCTCCCAAGGTATGAAGTTCAGCTCAAGATAAAAATATTTTATCTGCCCTTACAGCAAATTGAAAGGCTATATAAAGGGTTTTGTTATTGCTGTGTTTTCATAAATATATAGTAAACATCATTCACAGTGGGAAACACAGTCCAGAATACAATTTCCATGCACAGCCATTCATGTGCCTCGCACGGGAAGATGAAATGACCCAGAGATGAATAAAAAAATAATAGTATACAACTTTTAGCAGCCTGCAGTCCCTGACAGACACACGCAGCTGAGAGGATAAGGATCATGATTTCATGGTACTGCTGATGAATGACAAGTGACTACAGCATCGGGGAAACTTGCTTTCCTCCGTGGTCAAGCCATTCCAGTTAACACTTAGATTCTACATTTCTAGGAATTGCAAACAAACAAACAAACAAACAAAAAAAAAAACTCAAGCCCTTCATGTTGGGGAGCATGTCAGCTCCACGACTGAATGGAATTATCATTTCAAAGCAAGTCTTCATTTATTTAAGAATTTTTTCATTTTTTTCCCTTAATTTTCCCATGTGATTTCAGAGCCAGGGTAGCATGGAGATGGAGGATGGCATCTATGCTGAGCTCCATCAGCTCTGGGGTGAAGAGGGGATTAGAGCTTGTTTCCAAATAAACGATTTTACATCTTAAAAGGAATTTTCCATATGGAAGTTGTCCATGGCGGAAGCATGGCTCTGTGTGTAAAGCACCTGCTACAAGAGTATGAAGACCCACGTTGGATCCCCAGAAGTCACAGGAAAATCCAAGCACTATTACTGTGTGCTTTCAACCCCAACACTGTGGAACTAGAGAAGGGTTTATCCCTGGACTTCAATGGCAGGCCAGGCTAGCCTAGTTGGCAAGCCCCAGTTTCCAACTCATCTCCAAAAACATGATGGGGCTTGGTTAGATTACTTACAAGCAAAGGTCTGATGACCTAAGTCCATCATGGTGAAAGGAGAGATCCAGTTCCCTGTGTTGTCCTATGACCTCTGCATGTGCACCATGGCATTACACACATATGCACATGCAATAAATGTTTTTAAATTGATGAAGTTTTAAATATTTAACAAACCCAGCATGGAAAATCACTCCAGGGGAACAGCATCTGAGATTGACCTCGGACCTCCACACATAAATCCTCTATACACGTGGAGACACTCATATAGATACGTCCACAGAGCATCACATGCTCCAAGAACATTGATGGATGCATAACAATTACAGAGAAATTTCCACTTTGCCTGGGGAGGTGAATCCATGGGTAAGAACGCATGCTGAACAATGTCAAGAACCTGAGTTTGAATTCTAAGCACCAGGTGCATATACATGCTTGTCACCCCAGAATTGGAAAGGGACACAGGAGGACTTCTAGGGATCTCTAGTGGCCATTGTAGCTCCAGGTTCTTTGAGAGATCTTATTTCAAGAGAATAAAGCAAAAAGTGATGAGTCTGGGAAACTGATATATGGGCATGTGCATTCACACACACACACACACAGAGAGAGAGAGAGATGCACAGACACACACAGACACACAACGCACACATACTAGCATACACACATACACACAAACACACACACAAGCACATGCACATGCACATATACAATACATACAAAATGATTAAGAACTAACACTCTTCTCTACACAAGAAGTTTCCAGTCCACATTTCAAAATGTATGCAGTGCTTTTGAGTATGCTATTCTCATATCATATATTCATCTATGTGATGAATGAATTTTTATAGAGATGCTAAATCTATATAGTGTATATATACTTGCATATACATATGTGTATAAATATAAAGTTTTTCATCTGTTTCTGCTACTATATATCTCTGGAAGCTTTATTTCTATTCCTTATCAAATTTTCTTCTGAATCATTAATAAATTTATGTATCAACCATTCTATCCCTTCCTCCCCATCATCCATCCATCCTCTAGCCACACACCCATCCATCTGCCCTTTCATCATTCTACACACCTACACATCCACCCTCATCCACTCATCCTCTGCTCATCTATATACTCACTCATACATCCATCACTCTGCATCTTGTGCCAAAATTATAAGTCTTGCCACAAGGCTCAAACAAATTACCTGATAATAAAAAGAATTGCAGCTTTAAATCTGATAATCAACTCTTTCAAAGCTCTAGTTGTTGGTAACCTGGAAAACTGCCCTCAAAACTCAGTCTTCCCTCATGACAAATGGGTACTCCAAGGACACTTGCTTCAAAGAGCCTCTGGAGGTTTCAACTCAGCCAGGCTGCCCTTGGAGGTAACACCATAGCGCTCAATGAAAATCAGCCAACCTAGTCAGTCATAAGGAGTCTACTGAGCAGGTAGTTAATGGGTTACAACAAAGCCCACTTCGCTCTGTGGGCAGCAGTAACTGACGTTATCAGTATCCTGATAACCAATGGCTTCTTGGAGAAATTCCTTAGTTATTCCAGATAAATCCTTTTCCTTGTGTAGGCCACTATCATTGCCATGGACAGCATGTTGGTTGGTGGTCATCTGTTGAAGTTTGAATGGGACATACCTTACACAAGCTCATGGGTCAACAACACCTCCTAGTTCTTGCGTGCTATTGAGGGAATGTGGTGCAACCCTTAGGAAGCAGAGAGTCACTGGTGAGAGAAGGTCACAGCTGCAGGGTCTTAAGTCTTTATACCCTGGTCCCATCTTCCAGTTCACTCTCTGCTACCTGACTGCATAATCAACCCTCTTGTTCCAACTGCCCTATCTTCCTGTCCATGATGGACAGTATCCCTGTAAACTGTGAGCCAAAATAAACTCTCTCTACCTTAAGTTGCTTTTGTGGGAGTGTTTTATTGCAGTAACAGAAAAGTGAGGGCACCATTATTATTTCTGACCGACAGCAGGCTTATATCACAGTAGGGGAATATATTAGAAATCTATGTCACTGGACACAATTAAAATGGTGCTTTTTAATGTGCAATTTCTGGAGCTAGAGAGACAGCTAAGCAGTGAAGGACACTTGCCCCTCCAGAAGACTAAATTAGATTGTTAGGGTCCACAACAGGATAGTCACGGCCACTTGCAACTCCAGTTCCAGAGAAGTAGATTGATGCTGTCTTCTGGCCTCAAGAGGCAATGCATGCATAATATGTACATACAAACATACAGTTATACACTCACATGTAAAGTGAGAATGTATTTAAATAACTATCTTTCTTTTATCCATGCACATACACACATGGCATATATACATATTACATATAACTTAATGGAATATACATATTTTATATATTTTTATTGTAGCACTACAAACCTATAACATCTACAGACTATAACTGGGTAGTCCTGCTGTGTACTTAATTTCATTTACTTTACCTTTGAGCAACCAATCCTGGCCCCATTTTAAACCATTTCCTGAACCGACACACAGAATAGGTATCCCACAAAAGCCATTCAATGAACTGTATTAAAAAAGGACATTTGACGATAATGGATCCAACATGAGCCTTTTGACAGTTCCAAAATAGGATTTGCTCTTTGCTTTTTTTGTTCAATTGTGAGTTCACTGGGCCTGAAACTCACAAAACAGTAATGGTTTCCACTTGCAGCCCAGATCCTACACTCCCTCGAGAGCTGGGTGGGAGCAAACTCAATGGTCCATCTCACTGGTCTTAGCTTGGGCAGATCCAAGCTGGGCAGGCACAGCCCTTTCTCTTTTCCTATGTAAAAAAAATAATCTGTGGTTAGCCCCCTGTTAAAAAAAGATTCATGATTGTAAGTTGTGATTAAACACTTCAAAGCCTTTTTCACGGCAGTGGGCAGAGCAAATATATCTGTGGACCAAGGCTTAAGCAATGGACAAGTCTGGATATGAAGGCTAGAAGGACCCCTGGCCTGGAACTGGTGTTTCTCCGATCTCTGGTTCCCATTATGAGGGTGTATTTAACATGCAAGGTATTGAATTATAACCCCACACATGCCCTGGGGACGACATTATGGAAAATACAAAATCTTCCATCCGTTCAAGAGTCGTTTCCATTCATCAGTTGAGGTCCACTGAGGCCCCGCTCTCGTTTTCTGCACACTCTGAGGATCTGTGTTTAATTGCGAGTCTCGTAAGATATCTCTTCTTCATTTTTCTTCTAAAGCAGAATAAAACGTGTCAAATTGGCACTTCTATTTAAAAATCAACTCAAATTGTTTTTCTTTTCATAGCATTTTTCTACATGCTAAAAATTCAACAGAGGAAAAAGATAGGCATGGTCCCTCACATGGCCCGAAGGAAAGAAGATAAACAAACTGGTATGAGCAAAAAGGAACCAGGAATCAGCAGCTCCACGGCCACACAGCCTTGTTACCACTCAGGCCAACCAGGACACCAGTGAGGTGTGTTTCTTTATGGACTCTAAAGAGCTGGGTCCAGGTGAATAATTTCTGCTATCCCAATACTGGTCAATGAAGAAATGTATGGCTTCTAATGTAATATCTTACCTTGTGTGCATGAGTATGTATGTGAGTGCTGGCACATATGTGTCACAGTGTGCCCTTAGAGATAAGGTGACAACTTTGGATGTGGTCCTTGTCTTTTACCCTGAGACAACTTTTCTTCTTCTCAAGTTGTGTGAGTCAGGCTGGCTGGACAGCTTCTCAGCATTCTCCTATCTCCACATCCTGTCATAGGATGCTAGATTGCGACACACATTACCACCTCTAGTTCAGGGAGGTTAGACTTCAGGTTCTCACACTTCCACAGCAAGCATCTCTTCAGCCTGGTATGGGAATTTTTACCCAGTGATCCTCAATGCCTTTGGATGCTGCTTCTGGTGATATGAACTCAGTCATCACAGAGGACCTCAGACCTCCCAAACCTGGCATATTTGTTTAAACCTTCTTTGATTTTAAAACTTGTTTTTTTTTAATTTGTGTGTTTGTTACAGAGACAGAGAGAGAGAGACAGAGAGAGACAGAGAAACAGAGAGACAAAGAGAGAGACAGAGACACAGAGAGACACAGAGGCACAGAGAGAGACAAAGACAGAAAGACACAGAGAGAGAGACAGAGACACAGAGACAGAGAGACAGAGAGAGACAGAGAGACAGAGACACAGAGAAAGAGAGAGACAGAGAGAGAAAGAGACAGAGAGAGAGAGATGGGGGGGTTGCCTGTGGAGGCCAGAGGAGGGTGTCAGATCACTTGGAACTGGAGTTACAGGTAGTTGTACAATATTCCACGTAGATGCTGGGAATTGTGCTGTGGTCCTCTGCAAAAGCAGTGCGTACTTTTAACTGCTTAGCCACCTCTTCTAACTGAATTTTGTTTTGTTTTATTCTGTTTTTGCTTGTGATGAATCTCATGCAGTCCACACCAGCTACTAGTAAAGGATGACCTTGAACTCCTGATCTTCCTGCCTTCCACCCCTCAGGTGCTGGGATTACTAGTATCCACCACCACATCTGGCTGTGAATGCTTAGTTGAAAAATAAAATTGTAGTTATCAGGATGCATGCGCTGTCAAATATGGTTATGCCAATTGTCTTAGTCAACTGTCTCCAAACCAAGTGTCTTTTGTTTCAAAAATCTATTACGCAATGACACCTAAACTCTTCTTCTTAGTACAGGTAGAGATGTTCCAAGTTTTAATTACTCTGATCAGGACCCAAGATCAAAAGCACACACTTTAGAGTTGAAATCCTACCTCAGTCACTTATTAGCTTGGTGACCTTGGGCAAGTTACTTCTCTGGACATCTGTTTCGTGTGCAAAGAAAAGGGAGAACCCAGCAATTCCAACCTTCTAGTGTTGAAAGCAGAATTAAATTTGAAAATATTTACAACAGCACTGGGCATGAAAGTATGAAGCAATATGTGTTTAAATAAATAAGCCAAGCTGGGTGTCAAAGGTTGAAAGATAAGAAGACAATGCTGGCATTTGAAAACAGACGGACGAAAACCAAGGCTGACAACACCGAGATACACTCATTCAGTCACTGTATGCTTCTCTTCTTCTGAAAAGCAATACTGTGGAAAAAATACCCCATTACCCAGCACTTGACAGACTTAACACTGAGTAAATGGGGTGGGGGACAACACATCCACCTCAACTACAATGAAATATATCTCATATGTAAGGGAAAAAATGTTCAAAGTAATGCTGGCCTATGAGAAAATGGGAGCCTTTGCGTACTCATAGAATCCAGAGTAGATTTTAGAATGTTAATTGCTGGGATTCTCTGCCCCCACTTCTACTGGCTTGAGTCTATCAGTATCTCACCCTGATGTTACCTAGGACCTAGGGCACCATTACTCAACCTGAGCATTCAGTACTTATGTGGAAGCTCTTCCTGGTTGCCTTGGGAGAGGAGAGTGTCCTCACAAGACTTCTAGCCACTGAATGCCAGCAGTGACCTGTGCCTATCACGATAACCACAGCCATCTCCACAGTGTTACCAAACATTCTGGATAACGGATAAAACTGCTAGCCTAGGACATCTGCTAAGCACCCTTCTGCACAGTTCATTCTGTCTTCAAATTAATATATTTTAATGGTATCTTGGTATGTTGAATTTAAAAAAAAATATTCTGGAGTCTAATTATTTGAGTCACCCAGTCTGGAAAATGGTTGCACTGTCTGTGAATTGGGAGGAGCGATATCTATGGGGCACAATCACACTGAGGACTATAGGAAGCAGCCTTAGGTCTTTAGTCCTTTAGCCCACTGCCCAACACCAGAGGAAGCAAGTGTGAGGACGCAGAATGTACCATGTGAGTCACTGAACTGTTCTGATGGTCACTGTGCCCGGGCAAGTGCCCTTCCTGTCCCCATGTTTTAATACAAACACAGGACCTCTAGCTATGCATCCCAGTAACTATAACAGCTGTGGAGATACCCCCTACCATAGCAGCATGATTTTCTGACAAGCAGAGATTTCAATCTGAGAACAAGTACACACATCAACAGCAAATGATGCAGAACGGTTGAAAAGAGTGAAGAGAGGACGGCAAAGCCTCATAGCAATCCAGAAGGCACCATGTCCTTTCTGCACAGACAGAGGTGGCAGAAAGAGATGCTTGACTTTGGTTATGCTGGAGCAGTTGGAAGTGTGAGAGAGACCGTGCTGGAGGGGCCTCCCTGGGATGTGTGGGTATGCACAATATTTGTGCGATGGCATAGAGCAGGCTGGGAAATTAGGCTCACTGGCAAAAAACTGCAGGCAATCCAGTGAGAACAGACTGGACTAAGCATTGCTCCCAAAGGCTGCCCATTTTAAAGAAAGATAAGCTTTGGTAAACAAGACAAACATGAATGCAGAACGCTAGACTTCAATTCTGTAAAAAGAAAGAGAGCAAAATCAAGAAAAGACCATAAACAGGGCTCACATTGCCTAAGCTATATGCAAAAATATAACATATATGTACTACATATACACAAATAGATACACCCACATATCTATCTACCACCTCATCTACCTATCGATATCATCACATCTTCGGAAACATTGGGTATGCTTTCATATTTCTATCTCTGTCTGAAGAGTCTCCCTTTGGCCTCCATTAGACCTGGCCATAGACTCACAGCTGATAAATGCCAATGAACTAATTACTATTCGTTCCCCAATCCAGCTTCAAACCTAAGCCAGGATTATTTCATGGCAACTGCTTGATTGTGTCTAACATCCAGTGGACTGTATTCGCATCTGTGACATCAAAGAGTTTGGACATCACAGCAAGGGAGGAACGGGAGCCGTTCATCACTTATTGGTTATACAAGCACCTAACCAGAAAGAACACTTTGAAATTTTTATGGAGCAGGAAAAATTGGAAGCATACTAATCTAGGCAGTGAAATTGGGCTTTTTGTCATGTTTAATTGCTTGAATTCATAACCTAGTTCTACTGAATCAAAAGCAAGTTGTTACCGCTGACGTTAGCTGTTTGGGTCTTCCGGGCACACAAGCAACAGATGACCCCCCAACTTGCACTGACTTAAGACCAATTAAAAAAATTAGCCCCTGAAATTGTTTGGGGCATAAGAGTTCTTGGATAATTTAATTTGCGAGAGTTTCCAATCTAAGTTCTGAATGGAAATGCTGACTTTAAAAGATTTATTTGCTTTGGTGTTGTGGAGGCTGAGGGATGAGACATGAACCCCCGTCTCCCAGAACTAGAATTCCAGTTGGCTCCGGGTGACTTAATTTAATTGCACCATGGTAAAACTCTCCTTCGCCATGTTCTCTCCTGCTTATCATGTTTTAGAATATACAAGAACATTCTGCTGAGCACAAATGGGACAAGAAACAGGAGAAACCCAGACACCCATGAACACCTGCAAAGCCAGGGAGCCCTCACACTCCCAAGTTTCTACTAAACAACAAAATCAGTTCTAATGAACAAAACAACAACCAACACCACCTTGAAGGGTGCTGACCTTCTCTTCCCTATTCACTTTTCTATTTATCAGAAAATCAGGACAAGATCAGAAATTAAGGTTTAAAGGGGCTATTTGATTCCATGGAAATTATCTCTTTTTAGACACTGTGTTTTCATATTTTCCGTAAAATATACTCTGGTCGTAGTCTTTCTCCTTCAACATCTCCTTACAAATCCTTCCCACCTCCATACCCACCTAAACTCAAGTTCTTTTACTTTCAAAGCGTCCCCTCAAGGCCTTTTGTGGTGATTTCAGTATTAAACATGGAAAATTCAAAGTACAAGAGCTAAAAGTGAAGTCAATACTAATAATAGACTTTTACTATATTCTTTATTTTATCACTACTAGTAGCAGTGTGTAAGAGAGAGAGACAGAGACAGAGAAAGAGAAACAGATAGAGAGGGGGTAAGGGGGGAGGCAGAGAGAGAGCACACATGTGGAGATCTAAGGACAACTTTCAGGAGTCAGTTCTCTCCTTCAACACACATGGGTTCCAGGAATCGAACTCAGGTCGTGAGACTTGGTGGCAAGCTCCTTTATGCAATGCTGTATCTCAGCCTCCCAATAACAACCCTTTGTCAGATGGCGTATTTTTCTTACTTGCTAGACTACTTTCAGCTTCTCAGCTCAAACCCCCTGAACCAATCGATTCAGGTTAACGAAGTCTTCCATAGGCTACGTCAGTATGTACTTAGATGAAAAATGTTTTTCCAATCATATTTCTACTCTCAGGCAAAGATAATAAATGGATGGAGGGTTTCTGAAAGTAGAGTGATTAATGTCAAATATCCCACTCATCATAAAATGTGACCATCACTTAGATGAAAGGCAACTGTTCAAACAGACCTTTTGTTTCCTCACGTCCTCTTTAACGTTTGTATCGCGCTTTTCCTGGAGAAAAAGACAAAGCTCTAGAGATCCAGTGAGGATGGGTGTCAGCCAGCCCTCTGGAAGAGTCCACAGAAACACATTTAACTTTGGTATGCACTGCTGTCGTGATAGTTAAAGCTGCCCCTCTGTGCTGACAGTCACCTCTCTCAGGTCCAAGGGAAGACAGATTAAAATGGCCCTGCAGTAAAATGCAGGCAGGGAACGAACAGAGAAAAAAGTTTGAACGCAGAGTGACAGCTGCAAAACTACACTTGTCTCAGACAGGTCCTCGATGCAATCGATACTTGCCAGCCACCCAGCCATCGGGTCTCTCTGTGGGGCCAGAGCCTTTCCCCAGAGTCCGGACAAGAAGAAAGGGAGGGTAAAGTTTGCGTGTTCATTTTCTGTAGGGTCAGGATACTTGGGGGGTGGGGTGGGAAGGGTTATCCGATGCTAAGTGTTTCTAGTGTATGAGCAAAGTGTTCCAGGGGCAAAAGCAAATCGGATTCACAGTCTCTCTTGGGTCCTAAATATTTGTTAGACAATGCACAGCAGAAGCAACCTGAAAGGCTGCTCCGGGAAGGAAAGAAAAAGTAAGTAAGGGCAGGCGAGTACAAACAGCTATATGGATGGACAAGTGAAGAGAGAAAGAAAGGAGGCTGAGGAGGGGACACCCTCCCATCTTCTCGGTCTTGACTGGAGCGATTCCTTCTTCCAAATCTTTGCCATATCCCAGTTGAGGTCACAGGGATGGAGTCAGCTGAGAACTGCAGAATCGGCTTCTTAGAGGAACTTGCAAGAGCTGGGATCTCCACCGGCCCGTGGTAAACAGCTGTGGCCGATATAGATGACTGCTCCGAACACAACCCCTTACAAACTTAATCACTGCCAAGCTCCAACACTGCCCTCCACAGATACTCTCACCCTTTGAGCTATCGCCTGTGGGGGTCAAAACTACAGGAATTTAGGAAAGGCCTGGAAGCCTATGAGGCAGACCATTTGCTGTGTAGCTACAATAAGATGACCACACAATAATTTGTTTTACTTCCTCAGAACATGCTACACCCATACCTGCAAGGCTAAAATGAAAACCATATAAACCCTGAGTAAATTCTGAGCCATCTCCTGACACTAGAATTCAACCTCCACTGATGATATAATCATTTACTAATGGGGTGCTGCCACAAAACTTTGGTCCAGAATCCCTATCAAATCCCCCGAAGTGGGAGACAGGAAAACACAGCTCTCTTGTCAAAAGAAATACACAGAACCCTCAATTTCACCTATCATCTGGAAGTAATGGCTGGAGGGAAGGGCTAGAGTCCTCACAGGTGCTGTTTCTGTTCTAATGAGCGATGTGTACAACACTGTGTGTACATGTTCCCTCATTGGCTCTCCCAGGAAAGACGGCTCTGCCATGAGATGGCACAGCTCAGGGTTTATTTATTTTTTCAATAGAAAGCACACGTTCAATATTGTTCGTGGAATGCCTCTTTCACCGGCATCTAGAAATCAGGAATGGTGTAAGAGCAGGACGCCAGCATGATGGGCAGGGTCGACCTGTCTCTGGCGACATGCAATGCCTCTGCACACGCACGCACAAGCGCGTGCCAACTTTCCAAACGCGCGGCCCATCTGCCCATTCACAACCCCCGCCCCATCTTCTTTGCAAAATCAGCCCTAGCCTGCGGGTCTTGTAACACCAGTCCTTAATAAACGCTTAATCATCTCTGGGAATAAAGTTCAACAGAGCGGATGGCTATTTCCAGGGAAGTTCCCCGCGAACTTCCACTTGGTAAAAGCGAATCGATCCACCCTCTGGTCCCCCAGCCCGTCTAAGCTCCCCGGGTATTGAGGGACCCTCGGGGAGCGCAGGGCGAATTCAGATCGTATCCCACAGGACTCCGGAGCTGAACTTACCTACCCTGTGTAATTCACTCGCTGGACACACATCTGCGTCCTGCCATTGCCTCTCAAGGCTTCCTGAGCTCCATCCACCGCCAGGTCCGGATTCTGATCCGCGGCCCCAGAGGTGCACACGCCCGCCCGCCACCTTCTCTGAGCTAACGTTGGACAGAGGCTGGCGGCGGCTCGCCTGCCACAGGCAGCCCCGAATGTCAATTCGCACACTCCTCCCCCTGCCGCCCGCCCCCGTCCCTGCGCGCCCTCCTCCCAAGCATCGGTCCAGCGGGCTCCGGGATGCTCGGATGCTGGTGCCAGCGCTGCCTCCCCTCCCTCCCATCCAGTCTCTTGCTCCCCCGCCCATAGTGTCTCCGTGCCTCCCTCGCTCGCCTTACCTGAAGGGCATCTCCCACGACTGCAATTAGCTGCCAGGATTTCATCGCCCGCTGCAAAAGCGTCTCCTGCTCCCTCTCTTGCTATATCGCATTGGGAGAAACGCAAGGCGGGAGAAGTGCCGGGGCAGCAGCAGCGAATGGTACCCACGTGCTAGCAATGCCAATGATTCCAGCTCTCTCTGCTGGGCTGGCCGCGCCTCCGCCTGCCTAGGCTGTTTTGCTCCAGCCACCAGCAGGTGTTCAAGGCCCAGAACAAGCGAGAGGGCCAGAGATCCAGCAGGCACCAGAGCGGGAAAGCGAGCGTGCGGTGCAGGGAGGTAATCAAAGCTCCAGGAACACAGAAAGACAAGCCTACTGCCATGCGGCGCTGACAGCCAAATGATGGACAGACGAACTGGACGCCTGGTTTTTATATTAATTTTTGCAAAGTCTAGCAACTGAGGGAAGAACTGCAAGCCACCCCTCCCACCTTTGCCAAGCACTCAGAAAGTATAAACGGATGGCACAATCTCCCCACCCCGCCTTCCCCAGCACGTGTCTCTTCCCTTGTTCTTTCAAGCATTAAATATGTACCACATGACAGAATAGGGCACCTTGCACGGTCCCCAGAGTCCTCACTTGACAACCAATTTTAACTCAGGAGCAATGAGATGTCCAAGGCAGGATATCAGCGCTGGCAATTACTTACGCTACTCCCTGCATTATTCAAAATGTCCATAGCCAGTATTTATGACTTCCAATCTGCCACTTCATGGAGGAATTCCGGGAGGCTGGGAGACCCTTCGCCCCACCACACCACAGCCCATGGCCTGCCTCCATACCCCCCATGAGGCAGCTGCACTCCATTTAGTGGGTTTACCCCTTGGCAGCTTAAATCTCCCAGCTCTTGTGCTAAATGAGAAAGCGCTGAACTTTGCTCTTGCTTTGGAGGGCTGCATACTTTTGGTGGAAGTTCAAAAATCGGCTTTGAAAGCGATTTGCCTCCAGTAACATCAGCATCCAGGCAAATGTCCTATTCTTTCCCCCCCAAACCTTCACGAATCTCTACCCCACACTATGTCTCTAAGTCTCTGTGTCTCCATCTCTGTCTCTGTCTATCTCTGTCTCTTTCTCCTCTCTCTCTCTCTCTCTCTCTCTCTCTCTCTCTCTCTCTCTCTCTCTCCTGTGTGTGTGTGTGAGAGTGTGTGTGTGTGTGTGTGTGTGTGTTAATACCAGTTAGGTTACATGTTAATGGCACACGATTCTAATTTCCATTAGCAGACAAAGATGTTCTTCGTAGGGTCTAAACCTTCATTTATGGAAACAGGGCTTTTGAATATAAAACAATTAATGTTCTCATTTTCTCTTTCTCACTGTGGAAACTGCACTATACATTCCTGAGAATGCCTTTGCTTCTTCAAGTGTATGGTGAGTTGATGTAATAATTTTACACATACAAAAATCTGTATTTACCTGTAAGAATGAGTGTGTGTGTGTGTGTGTGTGTGTGTGTGTACAAACATGTATATTCTGAACTACCTTTGGTGAAGAGTGAGGTTCTCACTGCCCTGCCAAACTATCTTATTTAAAACGTGAAGACCTAGAACACAGCAAATGGCAGCTTTCTACACTGATAAGCAAATTTAAAACTTGACAAATCTCTCTAGTATTTATTCTCACGTTTATTGTAGCTCCACACTGAGGCCATTTTTCCAGGGTTTTCCCTGAATGTGCCAAGGTCTTATATAACCATCACCTGTCTCTTTCACCTCAGGAAGTAAATGACAAGGGAATTTCTCCTTCCGTTTGAAGTGTGTTTTGATATGGCAGTACAATAGTGCTTTTAGTTCATTGGGGGTGTTAATCATAGTTTTCTGTCTTTCCCCTGTTTGCCTTTTCTGGGTACAGTGACATTTAAAGGAAGGAAAAGAAGAAATCAGGTGAAAATGGGTTTCCAAGGATGAGCTGATACACAGTGAATTATACTCCCCAGTTTCTTCCAAATGGTTTTGTGTTTCCTAGGCTGGCCTTGAACTCATGGTATGGCTGGGGATGGCACTGCACAACTAAGCATTTCTGGGAATATGAGCATGCTAAGATCTTGTGTTTCTGAAGCTCAACGGCTTCATACACCTTACCAACTGTGGCACCTCTGCAGACCCAAAGTTAACTTCTAACCTGTGTCAGACCCTGGATGCCTGTGGCAAAAGAATTAGGGGGAAAAGAAAGGTGTTTAGGCTTCAGCTTGCTGGTGTCCTGTGTGCTTACTAAGATCCATGGCTAGAAAGTATTTTCATCACAGCACAAACTTCATTCTCCGTGGGATAATTTGGTTCACAAATCAGTTCACAAAAGCAAGGTTATTCGAAGTGAATCGTGGAACGGGTGGCCAGTGGGGAGACAGTGAGTCCTAATTACAGCCTCATTGTCCCTGTGTTCTCGGGCACATATGGCCATTTAATCACTGAGTGTGACAACCTTGGCAGATGTTGCCAGACCTGGTTATTGATATAAATTGCTATACTCATGTGGATATGGCACAGCAAAGAGTTAAGGCAGTGTCCGAATTCATCCACAGGGAACTAGGGGTCTCCACAAGCATCTGGAGCTACAAGATAAGACGATGCCGGGACAAGGTTGTTTCTTTCTGGAAGGGAGGGAGGGAGGATGTCTCCCTGCAAGAATGGGAAAAGAGCCACCCAAATGCACCCAGGCACAGGATCACTACTGGGAAACTATGCATACCCAACGAGCAGCAAACAGATTCACAGTTAACACCCAAAAGGTACATTCTCCTGTGCAATTTTCTACCAATTATAATAGGAGGAAACCCCACAAACTAGACACCCATTGGAATCGTACAAACATAGCATGTCCTTGCATGGAATACTATACAGCAATAAAAACAAAACACAAATACATCATCCCTGCATGCATTGCTATGCAAAGAGCTGAAGAACTGAAAAATGCTGCTCTGGCTAGCTTCATGCTAACTTGACACAAATTAGAGTTATTTGATAGCAGGGAACATCAGGTGAAAAAATGTCCCTATGATGTATGAAGTGTTCTTAGTGATGTATAGGAGAGAGCATAACCCATTGTGGGTGGTACCGTCCCTGGGCTGGTGCTCCTGTGTTCTTTGTAAAAGCAGCCTGGGAAGCAGCACCTCTCCATGGCCTCTGCATCAGCTCCAGTCTCCAGGTTCCTGTGATGTTCGAGGTCCTGCCCTCACTGCGGTTGATCATGAACTGTTATGTGGGACTGCGAGTAAAATCAACCCTTTTTCCTCCAAGTTGCTTTGGTTATGGTGTTTCATCAGAGCAGAAGAAACCCTAAGTAAGACAAATGCGAAGACGCACACATTTTTTTTTGTAAAAAATAGTAATAAATTAATAAAAATAATAATGCTGAGATAAAAATGCAATTTAGTAATAACTTGACCTAGCTTCTGAAGTCTCTATTCACAACTATTCTTTAAGTGTATGTTCAAGGTCTACCTGAGCTGTAGGCCAACGAAGGCTGTTCAGAACTTGTCTCAAAATGAAGAAAACTAACAGTGCCAGGGGTAGATGTTGCCTAGAATGAATGAGGCCTCATGGTCAACCCCCAACACTGAAAAAATCAAAGCAATAGAAGTCATTACAAATGACTCATACAAGACAATGCTGCATGTGAAGGGAAATATGTCCACCAACAGAGGGAGAGGAAAGGTTTTCTACAACTACATAAAACTTCTAACTGTATATAAGATCTCCCTGAACACAGGCTGCTCATACACAGCCAAGAGCACGATTCAACAGATGCCAAGTTTTTTACAGCTACCAATGAGAAATGGAGTTAAGCAAAAAATCCAAAGAGAAAGATCATATATACATATATAACATGTAATCTATCTTTATATGGGGAGATTAACATTTTCATATTTACAGTGGAATTGTGTACACACAGCCGACCTGTTTCCATATTATCCTGGTCTGCTATTACTGCAGATCTGTGGAGAGGGAGGTGGAGGGCCAGTGATCCCCACAGCCTAAAGTTAACTGCTGTCACGTTCAGAGTTCTGGGCATCATGGGCATCCCGTTATTAATCACAGAATCAGTATGAACAAAATATGGATGTTGGAGGTAGATAAACTCTTTCTCCTATTACAAGAACATCTGGGAGCGGGGATTTGAACCAGTTGGTTGAGTGAGCATAGAGTTTGATCTCTAATATAGTATAAACTAGGCACAGAGGCCCCAGGGCAGTGAAAGGCCGGAGACGTGCAAGGTCACCCTCAGGTACAAGGGGAACAAGGGGAACTTCAGTTCAACCTTGGCTACAATAAGATTCCCCATCTCTGTCTCTCTCTTTCTCTGTGTGTGTATGTTCATCTCCAATTCTCCCTTCCTCCCTCTTTCTTTCCCTTAATCTCTCTCATATATGTATATGTACATATATACATATATATATATATATACACACACACATACACATTCACACATACACATACACATACACATATATGGCAGGAAGGGCAGCTTAAATCAAATGGAAACAAAAAGAATAATATGGTATAGTGCCTGCCTATAGAGTGGGTCCCTAAATTTAGTCCTGTGGTACTGAGCTAGGGGATAGGGAATTTTTATATTGATTTAATACTTTTTCCCTTTTTTAAAATTTTATTTTCTTAGATATTTTATGTATTTACATTTCAAATGTAATCTCCTTTCTCCCCTCTCCCATACCCCTTTCCCTGCTTCTATGAGGATGCTCCCACTCCCATCCACCCACTCCCACCTCAATGTACTGGCATTACTCTTCACTGGGGAAATGAGCCTTCACAGGACCAAGGGCTTTTCCTCCTATTGATGCTAGACAATGCCATCCTCTGCTACATAAGTGGCTGGAATCATGGGTCCCTCCATGTGCACTCATTGTTTGGTGGTTTAGTCCCTGGGAGCTCAGGTGGGGTCTGGTTGTTCTTCCTATGGTGTTGTAGACCCCTTCAGCTCCTTCACTCTTTTCTCTGTCTCCTCCATTTGGGTCTCTGTGCCCAGTCCAATGGTTAGCTGCAAGCACACTCATCTGTATCAGTAGGGCTCTGGCAGAGCCTCTCAGGAGACACCCATATCTGGTCCCTTTCAGCAAGCACTTCTTGGCATCAGCAATAGTGACTGGGTTTGGTGGCTGCATATGGGATGGGGCAGTCTCTGGATGACCTTTTCTTCAGTCCCAGCTCCACTCTTTGTCCCTGTATTTCTTTCCATGAGTATTTTGCTCTCCCGTCTAAGAAGGAAGGAAGCATCCACGTTTTGGTCTTCCTTCTTCTTGGGCTTTATATGATCTGTGAATTTTTTCCTTAGGTATTCTAAGCTTTTGGGCTAATATCCACTTACCAGTGAGTACATACCATGTGTGTTCTTTTGTGACGGGGTTACCTCACTCAGGATGATATTTTCTAGTTCCATCCATTTGCCTAAGAATTTCATGTAGTCATTGTTTTGATAGCTGAGTAATACTCCATTGGGTAAATGTACCACATTTTCTATATCCATTCCTCTGTTGAAGGGCATCTGATTTATTTTTCAGCTTCTGGTTATTATAAATAAGGCTTCTATGAACATAGTTGAGCATGTGTCCTTATTATATGTTAGAGCATCTTTTGGGTATATGCCCAGGAGTGGTATAGCTGGGTCCTTACGTAGTACTATGTCCAATTTTCTGAGGAAGCACCAGACTGATTTCCAGAGTGGTTGTACCACCTTGCAATATTATTGAAATAAGTATCCATGTGTGCATAATTGTCATTTTTAAAGTTTAAAACAAGTAGTGTTTGTCTCATTTTCGGTGTGAATGATATGGGGGAGACATCTTTACAGGGTAATAGTGTAACTGAGCATGGTGAAACATTTGCATGAGCCCAACCTTTATGGGTTCAAGGCTAGCACGAACTATGTGCCAATATTCAAAAAATGAAAAATAAAAATAAAAATAAACAACAAAAGAAGTCTGTGCTCATAATAGGCAGATATCATGCTAGGGGAGCAGACTCTTGAGTTGGAAATAAGGGTGTTTATTGATTAATTTTTGTTTTCTCCTGAAATGTCTCAATTTTTTCAAACAGGTAAATAAGACAAATATGAGGGCACTTGGCCATACACATGCTAGTGAGCACTGCCACCAGTGTCTGCTCTTCACACCACCACCAGTGTCTGCTCTTCACACTACCACCAGTGTCTGCTCTTCACACCACCACCAGTGTCTGCTCTTCACACCACCACCACTGTCTGCTCTTCAACCACCACCACTGTCTGCTCTTCACACCACCACCACTGTATGCTCTTCACACCACCACCACCAGTGTCTGCTTTCACACCACCACCACTGTCTGCTCTTCACACCACCACCACTGTCTGCTCTTCAACCACCACCGGTGTCTGCTCTTCACACCACCACCACCAGTGTCTGCTCTTCACACCACCACCACTGTCTGCTCTTCACACCACCACCACTGTCTGCTCTTCACACCACCACCACCAGTGTCTGCTTTCACACCACCACCAGTGTCTGCTCTTCACACCACCACCACCAGTGTCTGCTCTTCACACCACCACCACTGTCTGCTCTTCACACCACCACCACTGTCTGCTCTTCACACCACCACCACTGTCTGCTCTTCACACCACCACCACTGTCTGCTCTTCACACCACCACCACCACTGTCTGCTCTTCACACCACCACCACTGTCTGCTCTTCACACCACCACCACCAGTGTCTGCTCTTCACACCACCACCACTGTATGCTCTTCACACCACCACCACTGTCTGCTCTTCACACCACCACCACTGTCTGCTCTTCACACCACCACCACCACTGTCTGCTCTTCACACCACCACCACCAGTGTCTGCTCTTCACACCACCACCAGTGTCTGCTCTTCACACCACCACCAGTGTCTGCTCTTCACACCACCACCAGTGTCTGCTCTTCACACCACCACCACTGTCTGCTCTTCAACCACCACCGGTGTCTGCTCTTCACACCACCACCACCAGTGTCTGCTCTTCACACCACCACCACCAGTGTCTGCTCTTCACACCACCACCACCAGTGTCTGCTCTTCACACCACCACCACCGGTGTCTGCTCTTCACACCACCACCACCAGTGTCTGCTCTTCACACCACCACCACCAGTGTCTGCTCTTCACACCACCACCAGTGTCTGCTCTTCACACCACCACCACCAGTGTCTGCTTTCACACCACCACCAGTGTCTGCTCTTCACACCACCACCACCAGTGTCTGCTCTTCACACCACCACCACTGTCTGCTCTTCACACCACCACCACCAGTGTCTGCTTTCACACCACCACCAGTGTCTGCTCTTCACACCACCACCACCAGTGTCTGCTCTTCACACCACCACCACTGTCTGCTCTTCACACCACCACCACTGTCTGCTCTTCACACCACCACCACTGTCTGCTCTTCACACCACCACCACTGTCTGCTCTTCACACCACCACCACCACTGTCTGCTCTTCACACCACCACCAGTGTCTACTTCATGCTATTACTGATGTCTGTTCTTCATGGAACTACCAATGTCTGTTCTTCATACTACTACCAATGTCTGCTCAGGGACTCCCTTTTCTCTTCTAATGTTAAAAAAATCTTTCAAAACAAACACTGCATTTTGAGGGTGGAGAGATGCTCAGCCTGGAAAGTTCTTACCAGTTCTTACCATAAGCATGAAGAACTAAGTTCCACCCCTAATGCTCAGTTGAAAGTCCAGACATGGTACCTGGGGATGGAGAGGTAGGACCTAGCCTAGTCTAATCTGAGAGATTCAGGTCCTGTAAGAAACTGTCTCAAAATCAAAACAGAGAAGGTAGATAGTGACTGGGTCTGGCCTTTACATGCATACACACCTATGTGCATGCATACATGCAAACCTGCATATGAAAGAGAAAGAGAGGGGGGAGAAAGAGAAAAATCATTTCACTAATATACTTTGAAATCATCAACATCTAATTACTTCCTCTTAGGAAAAATCATGCTGCTGATCTTCAACACACAAAATACTTTTACTTAAATCAATCTTACCGTTTAAGCAAAGGTAACAAGATTATCTTTCCCCCATAAGAACTATGGTAGTGACCCACAGAGATAGACCTCATCCTATGGAAATTCCACTCCTTCAGTAGTTTAAAAATATTTACCACACAAAAGCATAAAACAGCTCCTATCTGGAAAAATATAAAACACCATACACTAAAATGACATAGCAACCACACTGTAACATCACAAGATGAGAACAATGGGTCCTAGTGCTCTTTTGTGTCATGGTACCTCATAATCTCCTCAGATTAGGAAGGACGAGCTTCATAGAGCAGTGGGCAGTGAGAGAGCATGCACTAAGTCTCTGTGTATGCCATGTGTGCAAGCACGTGGAGAGGCCAGAATGGTGGACTCTGGAGCCAGTGTTGGGTGTTTGTGAGCTGCTCAACCCAGGTGCTAGGACTAGAGCTCTGGTCATCTGAAGAAGGTCAAGGACTCAGAACTACTGGGCCATCTCTGTAGCCACACCAATGTGTACTTGAAACCATTTTCTACAGAATGGTTTGCCTTAAAACTGTAAACAAGGACTGGGTAAAGAGCCCATCTTCCAAAACCAACAGAGCCTTCTTTCAAATACGAAACAGAAGTCTTATAAGTCCCGCCTAACTCCTCAGCACGGCTCAGGCATGCACAGCCTCGTTCCTGCATAGGGATCCAGTGGCATCACCGTGGGGATGTTTGTCTAGGCACTGCCACAAGCAAACATTGCTCTCAATGTCTTTTTATTGATTATAAGGCCATAAGTGGGGGGGGATTGCTCAATATATAAAGTGTGCAGTATACAAGCATTAGAACTGAGCAACATCACTCGGAATCATGCAAAATCTGGGCAAGGAAGAGCACACCCACACTCACAATGCTGAAGAGACAGAGACAGGGGCATTCCTCGGGTTCACTGGCTAGCAACCCTAACCATTAAACTTGTGAGCTCCAAGTTCAGTGGGAGACAAAAGTGAAAGGAGACTCAGTGCTTGAGAGAGCTTATGACTCCAACAGAAGGACCACTTCCTTTCCCAGCATCCGTGCCAGACTCGCATCCACCTGTCATTCTGCTTCCAGGAGACTAACTCTTCTGGCCTCTAGAAGCACTAGCACTCACGAGTGCATATGTGTGTTTAAAAATAAAAGAAATCCTTACAATTATTTAAAAAGTTAAAAATGGGGAGTAATTAATATACCCTTTCCTTCCTCAGAGACCAAGCTTACATATTTATCCTTACACATATAAAAATACAGACACATATGCGGAACAGAGCAGTAACTCTAAGACCGATGAATGTTCATTATTTATTGTAGAATGTTTAGAAGATTTGTGAGAGAGAGAGAGAGAGAGAGAGAGAGAGAGAGAGAGAGAGATGCATTGTTTAACACCAAGGACAGTAACCTGTAAGGTTTTACAGCCAATCCATCCACTTGATTGTATTTCCCACGGCTGACAGAATGGAAACACCATCGACACACAAATGTCACTTTACCATATAAAGTAGTATCTTCTGTAATCTGCAGTAACATACCATGAATGCTTGTGGCTACATCAGAAATGAATTGAAAAGTCACATCACCCATGCTGCTAGACGACCTTACCATGAAGCCATTGCTTCTTCCTCTGCACTAGATATTGCCCCCGTGAACATTTCTGTGTCTGTGGTGCCAGGAGCCTGTCTCTGTTCACATGTGCAGGAGGAACACCAACAAGTGAGACTGACTTCAAGCAGGCTCTGCTTTTAGGATTTTACATGGGAAGAGCTCAAATCCTGAGCTGGAGAGACAGCTCAGTGGGAAAGCACCCTGTTCAAGCGTGAGGAGCTGAGTTCAAATCCCCAAGATTCAAATAAAAGTCCGATGTACCATTCCCATCACCTGCTGAGAGACACGAGAGGTAGAGAATGGAGAATCTCTAACAGTTTGCACCAAGGTAGCCCAGAATATTCTGTGGGGTAGCAAACAAGTAAGCCGTCTCAAGCCATTAAAGACTGACATATAAGCATGCGCGCGCACGCGCACACACACACACACACACACACACACACACACACACACACACACGCACACACTCCAAATCCTGGAAACTCACACTCCTCCAAACTCCTGGAGGAGAATAAAGAAAATCAATCTCGCCCTAAGTGTTATTTTTCCAATCTTTTCTCTTTGAGTAACTATCTCTTGGCTGACTCCCTATCATAAGCGAGGTGAGGCAGAACCATAGGGGAACACGTTTGTGCCTTTCCACATGTCAGAATTTATTGAATAACAATAAAATCACAAGCTTTAGAGGGTTTTAATGGCAGCAATTTGCCAGATAATCCTGCCTACCCTGGTAATCTGGCTGAGGGAAGTGCGGATTCTTTTATTTCATTCTTAATTGCTAATATTAGCACATTAAAGAGGCTGCGGTGGGGTTCAAAAGGTTTCAGAAGTGGCCAGAGGGAGAATCTGTGTTAACAAGATAACGAACTAGACCAGGGCTAGGAGGCAGCTGCTGGTGGAGCAGGAGTCAGGATTGGAGAGCAGTGCTGTGCAGTTAGTTCATCTGCGCAAACGAATGGTCTACTTGGGGTTCAAGAATAGAAAACGGCAGGCCCAGGACAGGTCCACTTGGGTCAGTAGGTGGATTGGCAGGCAGGCTGGAGTGGGCCACCTCTCGTCAGAAGACAAAGTCCAGCTGAAGCCTATAGTTGGGCAGTCTTCTGCAGATGATATAGTGGTGTGGAATCATGAAGTCAGTGTAAGCTGTCCATCAAGGTACAAGGGCCAGGCAAGGGAGTGGGAGTTTCACCCTTTCCTTGGTCTGCTGTGTCTGATCAGTTCTTGGGCCTGGCTTCCTGAATCAGATTTCAACACACCCTGTGTTTCTACAGTCTCGATTCACCTCAATACATAATAGCGTTACCAGAAGTAAGTCAATTATCAGTCTGTGCTGGATGGGGGCATCTGACAGATGGTACTGTTTCTGGGTCCACACAGGACCTTCAATCATCTCCTTACCTCAAAATGGATTTGCAAGCCTCTTGTAAAATAGAGTCTCCTAGGGCCAGGCACAGCCTGAAAAAAAAGCATTGTATATACTACAGAATAGCTTTGAGGGGACACAGCTGGAGCCCACCAATCCTCTAGTCACACCTGCCCTGCTTGCCTCCCCAAGACAGCAGACCAAATTAGCATCGAGGAGCTCAAACCCTTTGGAAAACAAAAGTGGCAATGAGAAGCGATTTAAATCTGAGCTTATTTAACCTAAGTGGCTAGTGGCTGCCCATTTTGTTTTAATTGCCTTTTAAACTAAAATCAATGTTAAATTACCTGAACAACACACCCTGAACAACCGCACACGGAAAATTCCTTAAGTGCCTCCTCAAAGGCCCTTGGTACCTGTCTGTCTGAGCAACAGAGGGTCATCTCTCTGCTTTGGACAGCAAGGGCTTTGAACCATAGGCCTGCCTGAAAGATTCCAAGGACAGAACGCCAGCCCAGGATAAACCGTCCCTTGACATGGGGACAGACTCAGCTCTCAAAGGGTAACTGGGGATGCAGCAGTGGATAGCAGCACCATTGTACTCTACCATGTTTCCTCGTATCTGATTTCCTCCTTCCTTTTCCTTCCCTTGCCTCTTCTCTCATTCCTTCTTTTTCTTTTTCCTTCGCCCCTCTTTCCGTCTTTCTTCCTCTCTCACCCTTCCAATTTGTTACGGTTTTGAGCTGTACTGAAACACCATGACCAAACACAATGTGGGGAAGAAAGTTCATTTTAGATCACAGTTCTAGGGAGAGTCCCTCGAAGGGTGGTAAGCATGGGACCAGGTAGCCATGACTACAAGCTGAGAGAGCATTACCTCCAGCCACACATTCAAGGCATAGAGAGCCGAGCGGAAGTAGGGCGAGGCTACATACACCCAAAGCATACTCCGGTGCTGTGCTTCCTCTAGGGAGGCTCCACCTCCGCAGGGTCTAGAAACTCCGCAAGCAGCCGCTTCAACCTAGCATTCAAATATGTGAGGCTATGGGAGACATTTTTGATTCAAACCACAATGTTCTCCCCTCCTCCCTCTCCCTCCCTCCCTTTCTTCATTGCTTTCTTCCTCTGTTTCATTTCTCATTTCTCCTTCCCTCCTTCCTTCCTACTTCCTTCTCTTTCACTCCACCTCCCTTTTTCTTTTTCTCTTCCTTTCTTCCACCTTCCCTCCCCTTCTGTTTTCCATCCTCTTTCTTCTCTTTCTTCAACTAGAAACTTGTTACCTTAATAGACGTTGGTGCCATTCTCTGAGAACTGACCTCTGACCTGTAGTTTGCACATTCTGCACAGGAAATCAACTCCCCCACCCCTTCAGAAACCATTCCAGGAAGACAGCGTGATACCAAAACGTCAAAATGGAGAGAGGTTGGGCCGCTTTCTCTAGCACTTGGTCTAATAAAGTCAACAAGTGGCACAATGTCTTTGTAAGTGTTTGCTTGTCGGGGCCCTTTGATAACTGACAGCACTTCTAATGTTCATTCTTCCGGCCACCTCGCAAGGAAACAGAAACCCCAATATCCCACTAGGTGCATACCTCCTCATTCAGCCATGAGCAGCCACAAGTCAGGACAGGGGTGACAGACGATCAAAGGAAGGGGCAGACACTAACATCCTTCCAACTTCCCGAAGCACCTGAAGGTTTCCATTTCTACCATCTTGCAGAGCACGCACTATGCTGCCTGGTTTCGAGTCTTTCTCTGCCAAAACAGAAGCAGAACTTTCTGGCTCCCCTGCCACAGCAGGTTGTGAATCTATCCATTTCCCTTGTTCGTGTTTAGTCCATTTGTCTCTGTCCGCGGCGTTATTTCCTATATTTGGTTCTGTCTTAACTAAGCAAGATAGACAAACCATGACCCAAACAGAACAAAAAATAAGAGAGCCATTGTAGATTTTTGTAGCCATTGTGGGGAAAGTGAATCATGATAAGGTGGAGAAAAAAATGGGGACATGAGCAAGCTCAAGAGATGATTCTGGGGGTTTGGGGATTTAGCTCAGTGATAGAGCACTTGCCTAGCAAGCACAAAGCCCTGGGTTCGGTCCTCAGCTCTGGGGGAAAAAAAAGAGATGATTCTGGAAATTCTTGGTGAGGTGGGAAGCACAAGGATAATAGATTATAGCTTCTGTGATTGCTGAGAATTGAACATTGCAGATCCTGAGTCAAGTTGTTTGAAGCCATCTTTAATACCATTAATACCCGTTCATTGCCATCCTTCTAATCAGTTAACATCAGTTAACTGTGATTGACAATGAGGCACTCCTTGCAAATATCAGATCAAAACTTCAGGACTGTATAGACGTCTAAGCTCCCACCACCCCCAGAGCTAACCCACAGTAGAGATTTCTCCACCTTGCTGCCGTTTGCCTCTCTGAGGTTTCCAATGTGTATTTAAAAGGTGCCCCAATTTATGACTGCTTGTCAGCCCTTACTATCGCACAGGTCTGCTTCTTACGCCTGTTTTGCTCCAACTGAGCACATATTTTTTCTAAAGAGCATGGCTACAGAAGGCAAGCAGGCATGCGCTCTGCCAATCAAGAGTCAAGAAAGAGGCATGGTTAAGAATGACCAGAAAACGAAATAGACCTGGAGAGAGAGAGAGAGAGAGAGAGAGAGAGAGAGAGAGAGAGAGAGAGAGAGAGAAGTGGTATGAGTTAGGACCCATGAGAGCTGAAGTTAGGAGAGACTTTTCCCCAAGTGTCATAGGGATCATTGAGCTCTGGGGTGGGGATGGGGACAGGCTCATCTGTGCTGACACTCACTTACGGGTGGTTTTATAGGTTACACCAGAACAAAGCAAAGCTGGGGAAAGTCACACAGAGGTTTCTCTCCAAAGCTCCTACTTCCTTTCTGTTACGATTAATAACCGAGTTCCCTAAATAAATTACACAGTTTGGAAAACAGTGAGTCACAAAAAAAAGATGGCCAAATCAATCCTTCTTTTCCCCTAGTTCCTTCTGCTTTAAGGTGTCAGAAGTGGGACATCACGTGAAGGATGCAGAGACGTTATCTGTCTCCTGGTTCCAATGACTTCATTGGCTCTGAACCATGCACAGACGAGGAGTAGACCTGTCGAATGCTTCAGTGTGTCCTTCACTGAGGGTTACAAAGTAGAACACTTGGCCATGCACAAAGGCTCTAAACAAGCTCTCTTCACCTCAGCCTTGCCTATCACAGAAATGGCAACCACATCCTTTACCCCTGCAGGCTTCTTAGGAAGGATGCTCCCCTAACAGCACTCCCTCAGTCAGGCTATGTCCAGCCATCGCATTCATGGCTCAACTGGAGCTTCTCCCAAAGGTGTGGGATGTGAAGAGAGACAGTGTTGAGTGTGAACAGCTGGACTTAGAAAACCCAAGGGATTTTTGTGATGCCATCTATAGACTGGGGAGACCTCATAATTTGTGTTGTTGATAAAATGTTCGTTCCACAAGCATGCACACCTGAGTTTGAGCCTCGAAACCCACAGTGAAAAGCCAGGCATTGTGGTACCTTTACTATCCCAGTGATGGAGAGGTAGAGACAGGTGACTCCCTGGGATCCCCTGGCCAGCCAGCTCAGGCAAGTTGGAGAGCTCCGGAGGAGTGAGAGACTGTCTCAGAACACAAGGGGAAGAGAGACTGGGAAAGAAAGCAAGCTGAGGTTGACTTCAGGCCTCCAAATGACCAACAAGCACATGTGCATGTGCACACCAATCACACATAAATGTAGGGACGGACTAAAATAAGCAAATAATAAAGCTGTCTATGGGCATGGAGAGAGAGGTGTCTAGAAAGGAAAGGAGCCCAGGGACTGAGGGAAGTGAATAGGGTGAAGAACCCAGTGGCCTCAAAGACAGGAAAACATTGTTTCCTTGTCTCTTGTGATTTGGATTTAAAATGTCCCCACAGACTCACATGCCTCAATACTTGGTCCCCTGGAGGCAGACTATTTAGGAGGTGGGGACTCACTTGAGGGGGTGGGTTCCTGGAGCCCAGCCTGAGGTTTTATGGCTATGTTCACTTCCTCTCCATTCTTTTTTTTTTCTTTTTTCTCCCCCCCCCCCCCCCCGGAGCTGAGGACCGAACCCAGGGCCTTGCGCTTCCTAGGCAAGCACTCTACCTACCACTGAGCTAAATCCCCAGCCCACTTCCTCTCCATTCTTTGCTTCCTGGCTGTACTTACTGACTCAGCCTTCCTGACTGACTACGTCCTTTCTTAAACTGGTAACCCCAAGGAATCCCTTCCACTTAATGTTGTTGCTTGTCAGCTGGTTGCTTACAGCAATGAGAAAGGGAACTATACACAGCCCTTCTTAGTTCCAGGCTCCTTCCCTAACCTTACATGCTTCTGAGCCAATACAACTCTTCTTCAGTCACCACACACAGCTGACACAGCTCAGACCATCGCCAGCCTATAAAAGTGGGTCTGGCCCTTTGCCTTGCAGACAGACCAAATACCCCAATGCTGGGATAAATGAGCCATGAGCCACTTCTGAATGGCTCACAATCTTTTATTTTTCTTTTCCTCTCTCTCTCTCTCTCTCTCTCTCTCTCTCTCTCTCTCTCTCTCTCTCTGTGTGTGTGTGTGTGTGTGTGTGTGTGTGTGTTGGATATCATGCATGTTTGTATGTTATGTGTGTGCAAATGGAAGCTCCAGGTTGTGTTAGGAGTAATCTTTCTCTGTCTTATCCACCTTACTCACTGAGGCAGGGCCCCCCGGTTAAGCCCAGAGTCCACGGATACAGCTAGTCTTGCTAGTTAGTTTGCTCTGGAGATCACCTGTCTCCATCAGTGGAGGCACGAGTGACAGGAAGGCCACTGGGCCCACTGGTGTTTCAGTGGATTTCTGGGAACCTTAATTCCTATCCTCACACTTGCTTCCACAGAGCCATCTCCTCAACTCGAGGCTCATAGTCTTTCAGGGCTAGGGGACCAGCCTAGAAGAGACAGGACTCAGCTACTCAACGCTGAGAGAACATGGGTTTCCCAGCCCCAGAGCTCTTCTTCACTCATTCATTCATTTCAACTGAAAGCATAGAGATGTCGTCCAACAAGAGAGTATCATCCAAAAGGGCTGATGCATTTTTTCTTTTGACATTATATATGTGAATACCTGCTATAAACCCTTGCTAGCCTTGGGTTCCCAAAGCGGATGACAGCAAGAAATTAGCCAAGATAATCACAGTGTAAACTAGTATTGTAATTACCTAAATAAATGGTGGAGAATAGTTGAATATCCTGCACTCTCTGGGATGGTCAGAGCAAATTTTCAGAGAACCCAAGAAGTGGTGAAGTGTGTGTTGAATTTTAAAGCATACACAGGTGTTTGTCCCGCATTCTTCACCATAACCAAAGGGGGAAGACTAAGGATGGGAAACGCCTTGTAGGAAGGCACAGAGGTGTGGCTGCATCAGCTGATGATTGGACCGGCTGCCTAACTGAGGAGCCCCAGTGACCCTCTTGCCTTAGCTTCTCTTCTGCCAGGATTACAAATAGTCACTGCTATGCCTTGCATTTTTATATGGGCTCCTAGGTGTGAATGCAGATCCTCATGGTTGCTTGTCATGGCCTCTCCCACTTCTGCCTTCTAGCTAGCTGTGGTGCTTCATTTTAAGAGCACAAGTCTTTTCATCCTCCTGACTCCGGCATGGTCACAGTGGGATTAACCTTGGTGATACAGAGGTGTAATTGTGTCTTTCTTTCTTCCATCCAAGTTATCAATAAATCATTTTAACTTACAGTGTATTAAATAAATAATTTCAGAATCCAATCATCTATTTCCTCATAAATGGTTTGAGTGAAAAATGAAGATATTATTTTACCAATTATTATTTTTTAAAAAACTAAATTATAGGGGTTCCATCACCAGGACACTCAGGACAAATTGGCTTCCAGGATTCCCAAGCAGTCTAAGTGCTCTGCCAAATAGGGGGCCTAGAAATTCCATCCCATTCAACAACCCACCAACCGAACTCTGTGTCAGAGGGAAGGGTGGCTATCAATAAACTTCTGTAATACCTCCTGTTTTCTCAGCTGTAAAAGATGGCCTTCTCATAAGATAAGCAGGAGAAATGTGGCAATGAAACCATTTTCTGGTTTTTTTTGTTGTTGTTTTATTTTACTTTTAAATTATGTGTATACATGTGTGTCTGAGCTGGAGTGTGTGCATGAGTGCTGTTGCTTATGAAGGCCAGAAGAGGTCACCAGATCTCCAGGAACTGAAGTTACAGGCAGCTGTGAGTTGAGACTAAACTCAAGTCCTCTGCGAGAACCATACACACTCTTAACTACGGAACCATGTCTTTCCAGCCCCTAGGATATTTTTTACCCTTTTGATCACATATTCTACTGAGGCATGTCGAACCTGAAATTTGTGGACCAAAGGCATCCTGGGATAGCTAAGAGTGGACCAAATGCATCCTGGGATAGCTAAGAATGTGGCCCAACACATTTGTAGAACACAGCATCATATCATAGTCTCAAAATGTTAGACATCCATTGTAGATGAGAGGAGATAGGCTGTACCATCTGACTTGAGGACTTAGGAAAAAAGAAACACTCAGAGTTTCTTGTGTGGCATTCTAATTCACTGTTTGCCATATTCTATGCTTAATTATTAACCACAGAAGATGATATCCACATGTTATCTAGAGAGGTTCTGCAGCCATAGACAGAAGAATAGAACAGCGGGAAAGCTAGGTTGGGTGTCTCTGGGTCTCAAAGCGTTATGTGAATATGCATTCGGTCACCTGTGTTTGTGCTTTCTGCCACCTATGACCCTTTAGTTCCATGGTGTATGTGGTGGGGCTGGAGGTGGGGGTGTTCATGTCCTTTTTTGTTAGTTTGTTTCTTATAAGTGCTAGAGAGCAAATTCTGAACCTTGGCCTCCTGGGAACTCACTGTACTATTGAATGAAATCCTTAGCCCTTATTACCTGTTACTAGAAAGGAGAATGCCTTCTCTCCCAAACTTGTGCTTCAGGAAGCAAGATCTCTCTTCCTGCAGCTAAGGACTCCTGTCCCAGCACAAACGTCTACACAGGGTGCACATTCTTCAGGTTGGCAAGCACAGCTCCTGTAATCTTGCCCAGAGAGACGTATCTGTAAGACTTTATGTAGCACTGAGATGAAAATGATTTTTCTCTGGGGATGAGCCGCCTGATAGTTTATCTAGTCCCCAGTGGTTAGCCCTAAACACATGCGCACATGAGCAACAGTAAATAAACTCAGTAGGGTACACATATACACACATTAGACATATGTGTGTGTGTGTGTGTGTGTGCACACGCATGCACAATAAACAAAAAAGAAAAAGCCTTGAATTTAGAGGAAAGTAGGGTACATGAGAGGAATTGGAGAGAAGTAAAGCAGAGGTGAAACTGATGCAAACCCAGAACTCGAGTATGAAATTCTCAAAGAAAGAAGAAAAATTTAAAAAATATGCTAGCAATACACATAAGAATAGGTACTAGGGGGGTGATCTGTTTTCTTGATTATATTACTACAGTTTCCATGCATTAGTTCATTAAATCCATATTAATTTAATTATATTAGCATACTTAACAAATGCACTAATCCAATTATTAATTTGTATTAATAATTAAGCTATATGAGTGATTAAAATAAACTTCATTTAACCCTAGTCAGATCAATACACCAGAGGAATAATAATGCCCAGTTAAGGACCTTGGGTTTCTTTGTATTTCTGTACATGGAAATCTAAGTCACTTCCTCTCTTTTCTTCACTTATTCTGTAGTCTGGTTGCTACATTCTAAGAAATGATGCGCAGGGAACAAAAGACCTTGCTCAAACTCTGCATCTAAAAATGCTGCACATTCTCTTTCCCCATCCTTTGTGACCCAAGAATCTTTCATGGAATTAGAAAAGGAAAGGAGAAACCGTGTGTTCAGTCACCAGGGGCTGGGCAGCCACCCGCTCACATTCAGACAGACCAGAGTTTGAATTCGGCTCTGGGAAGTTCCAAGAACTTGTGTGAGTTATATAAATCCTCCTGAACATCTGCTTCCTCCCCTCTAGAAGGGGCTTAGTACTAACTAGTTCAGAAGTGACTGAGAGGATTAGGAAGCTAAGTAACTAACATATGTCATTCTGGATACGGCAGACATTTGGAAATGTTCAGAGAACCGGCCAATGATTCCAGAGTGTACTTGAGAAGATAGTGGATCCCACAAAAGTGCATACTTTGTTCATCTCTCCATTATGTAATAGTAACTCCAACCAAAATTTGGGCACAATGAAGAGTCAGCAAGATTTGCTTTCTCTGTGAAGGGCAGACAGTAAATGTTTCCAATGTGGTAGGTCACACGGTCTCACAATAGCTTGTCAACTCTAGCCTCAGTGCAGAAGCAATGGCAGAAAATGTGGACACAAATATCCACAGTCACAAACCCAGAGCATTTAGCATCAGGTCCTTATGGACCTTCCTCCATGGGACAACTCTGGACTAAGTGGAGCCTCAGAGGCAGATGAAGCGACTGCTGTTTCACTCTTTATGTGAATCTAGGTGTGGTCCAACTGCTGAACTCTTCTAAAGCAGAATTGAAAATGAAAGCAAGCTGACGACCACGAAACCGGATGTTGTCTCAAACAACTTTCTGTACAGTCAGCTTTGAATATAGTGGTGTCTTCCGCAACACAGCTTTGTCAACATGGTATGTAACTAAAACCATTGACAACAGACTGTAATGTATGGGGGTGGGGGATGGGGTCAGTGAGACCTCATTGGCTAAGGAATCCAGGAAAGATAACCCATTTTCCTGAGTACACTGTCTCTCTCTTCAGACACACCGGAAGAAGGCATCGGATCCCATTACAGACGGTTGTGAGCCACCATGTGGTTGCTGGGAATTGAGCTCAGGACCTCTGGAAGAGCAGTCAGTGCTCTTAACCACTGAGCCATCATTTCTATCACACCTTCTTCTCCAAAAGCCATGGATCACTGTGAAGAGGAAATAGAAAGAGTGGAACACTGTAAAAAAGTGGTATTTTCTAAACAGAGAAGAACAATTATGGAAAATTTCCTGAACAAAGCACCAATGGCTTATGCACTGAGATCAAGAATCAACAAATGGTACCTCACAAAATTCCAAAACTTCTGTAAGTCAAAGGACACTGTTGTTAGGACAAAACAGCAACCAACAGATTGGGAAAAGGTCTTACCAATCCTACATCTGATAGGGGGCTAATATCCAAAATATACAAAGAACTCAAGAAGTTAGACTCCAGAGGGCCAAATAACCCTATTAAACATGGGGTACACAAAGAATTCTTAGCTGAGGATTATCAAATGCCTGAGAATACCTAGAGAAACCTTCAACATCTTTAGTCATCAGGGAAATGCAAATCAAAACAATCCTGAGATTCCACCTCACACCGGTCAGAATGGCTAAGATCAAAGATTCAGGTGACAGCAGATGCTGGCGAGGATGTGGAGAAAGAGGAACACTCCTCCATTGTTAGTAGGATTGCAAACTGGTACAACCATTCTGGAAATCAGTCTGGAGGTTCCTCAGAAAATTGGACATTGAACTACCTGGGCATATACCAAAAAGATGCTCCAACATACAACAAAGACACATGCTCCACTATATTCATAGCAGTCGTATTTATAATAGCCAGAAGCTGGAAAGAGCCCAGATGTCCCTCAACAGAGGAATGGATACAGAAAATGTGGTACATCTACACAATGGAGTACTACTCAGTTATCAAAAACAATGACTTCATGAAATTCATAGGCAATTGGATGGAGCTAGAAAATATCATCCTGCATGAGGCAACCTAATCACAGAAAAACACAAATGGCTTGCACTCACCGATAAGTGGTAGCCCAAAAGCTTGAATTACCTAAGATACAATCCACAAACCACATGAAACTCAAAAAGAAGGAGGACCAAAGTGCTGATGCTTCAGTCCTTCTTAAAAGGGAGAACAAAAATATCCATAGGAGGGGATATGGAGGCAAAGTTTAGAGCAGAGACTGAAGGAATGGCCATTTAGAGCCTGCCTCACATGGGTATACAGCCCCCCACCCACACACACATCAAAACTAGATACGATTGATGAAGCTAAGAAGTGCATGCTGACAGGAACTGGATATAGACCTCACCTGAGAGACACAGCCAGAGCATGTCAAATACAGAGGTGAATGCTAGCAGCAAATCACTGTATGGGACTCCTTTTGGGGGAATTGGAGGAAGGATTGAAGGAGCTGAAGGGGTTGCAACCCCATAAGAACAACAATACCAACAACCAGAGCTCCCAGGGACTAAACCACTATCCAAAGACTATACATGGACTGACCCTGGGCTCCAGCTGCATATGTAGCAGAGGATGACCTTGTTTGGCACCAATGGAAGAAGAAGCCCTTGGTCCTGCCAAGGTTGGATGTCCCCCAGTGTAAGGGAATGTTGGAGGTGAAGAGGGAGTGATTAAGGAGGGAGAACACCCTTATAGAAGAAGGGGAGGAGGGTGGGTTAGGGGGCTTATGGACAAGAAACTGGGAAAGGGAATAACATTTGAAATGTAAATAAAATTATCCAATAAAAAAGTACAATTACACATAAGAATTATAATAATTAAGACACCATGCACAGACCTGTGCAATCTCATGCCAAATAAGATTGGGCCGTGGAGAGCGGTGGTGGGCATGAACTGAGCCCATAGCTGAGGATTGATCGCACAGCAATGGAAGCTCACATGTCTAAGAATACATGGGCATCACCAACTCCATCCAATGAGTTAAAAATAAAAATAAAAAGAAGACACAAAGCTGTGCAGGTGGGAATGCCTGGGTACATTTAAGAAGCATTGGGGGAGAAGCGAAAATATGATTAAAATACATCATTGCACAGAATTTTTGAAGAACTATTACAACTGAGATAAAAATTAGTAGTAGCTTTCAGGAATGGCAGCATGAGTTTGTAAGCCACGTGCTGGACAGAGATAGGAGGATCCCTGGGGCTCCCTGGCCAGTTACCCTCACCTATTAGGTGAGTTGCAGGTGCCCTGTCACAAATAGGTAGGTAGATAGATGAAAGATAGATAGATGATAAGGAGAGAGAGAGAGAGAGAGAGGTGACAAGACGGATGACTCCTATGGAAGGATACCTTTGGTCTAGATGTGCACACATGTGTACCTGCATCTATCTGTGGATACACAGAAACAAAGGCACAGACACAGAGGTACACACACACACACACAGAGAGAGAGAGAGAGAGAGAGAGAGACAGAGACAGAGACAGAGACAGAGACAGAGAGAGACAGAGAGACAGAAAGACAGCGAGACACAGAGAGAGACAGAGAGAGACGACAGACAGAGGCAGAGACAGAGAGACAGAGAGAGAGGTGGAGAGAAAGACAGAGAGAGACAGAGAGAGAGAGAGAGAGAGAGAGAGGCAGAGAGACAGAGAGAGACAGACAGACGGAGGCAGAGAGAGACAGAAACAGAGACAGACATAGAGAGAAGAGTAGGCTCATGAGCAAAAGGTACAGTAACAGTGTCCTCTTCCTCTCCATTGGACAAAATAAAGGAACAGCGGCATAATGACCCTCACTCACCACAGCTGCTTTTCCAAATTATCTGTTCCACCTCTTGCTGCAAACATACAGACCTGGACAACCACTTCAGTGTATAAAACCATGCCCGTATGAGGAGAGATGGATGAATAGTATTATAAAATGCAATTCGAAAGAGCTGTGTGTCCACACGCATCTGGGGCTCCAAGGCTCACAGTGGCCTTACATTCTCCATCTCCTCCTCATGATAATGAGACTAGAGATAAGAGATGGAGACGATTATGTCCTTCTTACAAAAGGAGACACAAACTCACTGGAGCTGGCAAGTGGCTTGCCTTGAGCTAAGAAAAGATAGCTCAAGAACTGACCCCAGGACCTCCCTGCTAGGGGCTTGGTTCCTCTTTCCCCACTCAGCACGACTAGTGTTTAATACACTTCTATCCGGTCAACTTGGCTTAAATTGTGCAGGAAGGAGAAAAGGTGAAATATATTCAGCCAAGTGATTAATGTTCTTGCAGAGTAATTAAATGTTTTGAATATGAGCTCTAATCCATACGGAAGGTATAATGAAAGCATGATCGGGGTGACCTAACCACTCTAGGTGAACTGCAGCAAACCACTGACGAGGACGATGATTTTAGCACTAAATCTTCATTAAGGGGCTGTTTTCTTTACATTAAAAATGTTTTTTATGTTAAAAACATGTGATGGTCCTTTATTTAAATGTCAGGCAAACGCATACTTAGCCATTCTGTAATCTGTTTGTGTCTCCCATTCATTAGAGTGGGCTATGACTTTGTTATTATAAATAACTGTGCATCAAATGCTTTCTGCCGGTGCATGTTTGTGTACTTGGAGAGGGGATGCTTCCAAAAAAGAACCACTTGATGGACTGCAGAGATGTTCCAGGCAGTGTAGAACACTTACCATGCAGTCCTGAGAACTGGAGTTTGGATTCCAGTACTCATGTAACAGGCGGGGAAGATCAAAGGGTCACTGGGCTTTTCTTGCTCCCAACCTAGCCCTAGCTGAACAAATGCAAGGCCCTGGTCCAGGAAGAGACTCTGACTAAGGAAAACTGTGGAGAGAGCTAGAAGAGACTGCTGAGGCTGAACTTCCACAGCTGTGGGTCTTCAGTTATTTATTTATTTATTTATTCATTCATTCATTCATTCATTCATTTGATGTATATGAATGTTCTATCTGCATATACACCTGCCTGCCAGAAGAGGGCACCAGATCACAGGATAGATGGTTATGAGCCACAATGTGGTTGCTAGGAATTGAACTCAGGACCCCTTGAAAAAGCAGCCAGTGCTCTTAACCACTGAGCCATCTCTCCAGCCCCCGTGTTTTTGTTTTTGAATGACTCTTCAGAGGTATGCTGCATTGCACTCCTGCTACCCGTCTGTGAGAATTTTACTGTCACACAGTTGGCTGCCGCTGATTCGGTGGATCTTTCGTAACTTTGGATGGAACTGTGGCATCTCACCAATTCTTAGTTTGCACAAGTAGGTGAGCCAATTAAGATAGGAGTGTCGCTCACTGGCTGAAACCTGGCTAATGTCTCCTGACAATTCCAAACACCTTGCAGTAATAATGACACTTGAAAGGTTGAATTTACTTTAAGAACCGATATGGATATTTGAGTCATATTAAATCGAGTGTTGCAAAGCACCAACAATTTTAGCAACCAAAGGTCAACTCCTCTTTCTGGTAACATTGAGATTTTTCATTACTGACTTTAACTATTGCTAAGGTAATATCAAATGGGATAACGTGATCTACCCATCAATCATGAGTGAGTGAGTAGAGCCAATGAGAAGATCTTAGAGCACTGTGGTCTCTGGGGTGGGTGACCCCAATTGTCAGCCAAGTGAAATCTATCATTTGGGGAACAGGTTTCTATGCATGCCTGCCCAGGATTATCTTGATTTCCATTAACTGAAGTGGGATTCCTTGCCTACTGTAGGTGAATCCGTTCCCTGAGGTGGGAATCTAGATGATGAACAAAGAAGGAATGGAGCCCAGATGTTGCACTCCTCTCTCAGTTTTATGGCAATGAGTGCAATGTGACCACCTTCCTGAAGGTCCTGATGCGGAGTCCTATCCACCATACATGATGGACTGTGCTCTCGTACTTTGAGCCAAAATCATTAGTCACCTTTAAAGGCTGTTTTTAGTATTGATAGAAAAAGTAATAAGGGGTTGGGGATTTAGCTCAGTGGTAGAGTGCTTGCCTAGGAAGTGCAAGGCCCTGGGTTCGGTCCCCAGCTCCGAAAAAAAGAAAAAAAGAAAAAAAAAGTAATTAATGTACCTCTGACAGGAGGAAATAATCTAGAGCTGGGCGTGTGATCCAAAGTCCTACGCTTCCATTGTTCAAAGAGTGAGGTGAACCTTGCCTGGTTGTAAGAATTATACCCCTCATAGTGAGATGGCCAAGCCTGGCAAATGCAGGAAGAAAGGGGCAAGGACAGAACCAGTTCTGGTGACAACCTGAGGCCGTGTGGATCCCCGTCTAGGGCAGATGGAGAATTTTCCAGACTGGAAAGTTAACACCTTTTTTTATTGTGTGGCCCAGCTTGGGTATAGTTTCTACTGTTAATTCTCAGAAGTACTGGTTGGTACGGCAAATATGACCTGCCACCCCCATGACATTCTAGAGTGTCCTGTGAACTGAACAAAACCCTCAACTATGCAACAGTGAAAGAATCATCGGGAGGAGCAAATAGAATGAAGAAGGTGTGTGTGTGTGTGTGTGTGTGTGTGTGTGTGTGTGTGTGTGTGTGTGCATGTATGAGTGAGGGCGTGTGTATGTGTGTGGGGGGGTATTTGTGTGCTGTGTGAATGTGTGTGTGTGTGTGTGTGTGTGCGCGCACATACACATTCATGCTTATAGAGGACTTAATGTTAGGGTTAAAATATTAAATTAATGTCATTGTTAGGACAACTGATTATCCTACTTAAAATCTGCAAATCTCACACTTATCTTTTAAAACATGACAGGTAATTTTTATAAATTTCAGTATAAGCCACTGAACTATAAAAAATTATAAGAAAGTATAAGAGGGTCTTTTTATAAAATTTAAATGTGGGACAGGTAGCTCCTTACATTGCTCATAAAAGTGAAAATCTTTCCTATGGAAAAGATTGTGTGCATACAGTCAAAGGGTAGTGGCAGTAGGCACTCATCAAATGCAGAGCCGGCTCAGGTAAGCTGCTTTTAAAAACCAAGGATCTCCACACATGAACAAAAATATAGATAAGCCTATTGCAAGTGGACGACTATTTTGCATAAATAATTCATACAAGGAGAAAATACTGCAGACCATGAATATTCAAGATATGCAAATGGAGGCCACAATATGCCATGTGTCAAATCCAAACTCACTAAGACAGTTGATACCCAGGGCTGGGCAGGTAAAGTTGGAAGGCTACAAATAGCTTCAGTAATTTTGTGTTAAAACCATAGTAATATTTGTTGACATCAAAGATTAGCTCAACTTTCACTCATTGTTTTGTGTCAAAAACTTTTTATCTACGTGCAGAAGAAACTAAAGGAATACAGACAGCTTACTTATCGTAGGAAGATACATTTCAGTAGAAGACAACAGACAAATCCTAAGGCGATAAAACTTTAAGCATATCTGGGGGGTGGGGGATGGCTGGGCAAATAACAACAGAACCATGTTGCAGATAACTATGCAGCCATTAAAAAAGAATTGATAGGGGTTGGGGATTTAGCTCAGTGGTAGAGCGCTTGCCTAGGAAGCGCAAGGCCCTGGGTTCGGTCCCCAGCTCCAAAAAAAAGAACCAAAAAAAAAAAAAAAAAAAAAAGAATTGATAGGCTTTGACAGTGGTAATATGGCGAGTAGTCGAGTCTTGTGATAAAAAGAAGAAACTGAACCAAATGGAGGGCAGTGGCCTGTCCTTTTCTAAGAGCATGTATATGAACATATATTTGCATATACATATATGCACATATGTATTTGCATATCTATTTCATGTGCACATGTTTGTTTTCATATGCACATTTATATACACACCTGTGTATTTGTATCAGCAAAAGAACTAAGGAAGAAGAACCAATGACAAACACCAAAACCAATGCATACCTGCCCCTCCCAGGATGAGGCCAGAAGACAAACAGATGAGCACAGGGAGAGCATTATCCGCTTACCTTAGATACTCTGTGTTGTATTGAAGATCCCAAAACCTTTGCATTGCTGTTTCCTTTTGAATTCAGGTAGCTTAAGTATTTTTTTTTTGGCAGAATCATCCCAAATGTTTCAATTAAAACTAATTTTTAATAGAAAGGAATCAGAAAGAAAGAGCAATCATAACCCTTGTGCCCAAAGGTTTTCATCTGTTCTCTGTCTTCAGAAAACTCACCATGTGGACTATTCAGTGTAGAAGTCTCTTGGCATTCATCCAGTCAGAGCTTGCCCCACTGAAAGCTAATATGGGCTGTTTAACAAAGCATAATTAAATGCATGGAACAACTAAAATATCCATATAATTACCACAAAGCTGATCTAATTGCATACATCCTTTTATTGGATGATATTATTGTCCCTACAAAAGCAAAGAGATAGCTTCAACAGAACGATTTTCCCAGTGCTATGGTTCAACTGAAATTATCCCAAGGATCTGCAGACGGCCACTGGGAGAGAAATAATCCTTGAAGATTTCTGAGATGACAGAATCAAGTTATTAAAATTGTATGTGGAGACACAGGCAATTCTTACTTGGAGGGGGAAGGGAAGGAAAATAAAATTCCGAAATACGATGAAACATTTCTGATAAATCTAATGAGGTGAGTGTCACAGTAGAGGTGACGTGTTGAAATGTGTTTTGCCTTTAAAACAGGAGAAACTGCCTTTGTCAGACATGGTTACACATGCTTGTAGCCCCGGAGAACGGGAGGCTGAAGCAGGATTGTGAACTCAAAGCCTGGATTAAACAACTAATAAGACTCTGGCTTTAATATGTATACACACACACACACACACACACACACACACACAAGTAGAAAGAGAGACAGATATACACACACAGACACACACAGAGACACACACATATACAAACATACAAACATACACATATACACACACCTCACACACAGACACACATATACACACACCACACATACAGACACACACACACAGGGAGAGAGAGAGACACACACATACACACACACACACAAACACACACAGAGACACACACATATACAAACATACAAACACACACATATACACACACCACACACACAGACACACACACACACACACACAGGGAGAGAGAGACACACACACACACACAAACACACACAGAGACACACACATATACAAACATACAAACACACACATCTACACACACCACACACACAGACAGACACACATCTACACACACCACACACACAGACACACACACCTACACATACCACACACACAGACACACATATACACACATCACACACACAGTCACACACACACACAAGGAGAGAGATAGACAGACAGACACACACACAAACACACACAGAGACACACACATATACAAACATACAAACACACACACCACACACAGACAGACACACATATACATACACCACACACACAGACACACACACCTACACATACCACACACACAGACACACATATACACACATCACACACACAGTCACACACACACACAAGGAGAGAGATAGACAGACAGACACACACACAAACACACACAGAGACACACACATATACAAACATACAAACACACACCACACACAGACAGACACACATATACATACAGCACACACACAGACACACACATCTACACATACCACACACACAGACACACAGAGAGACACACACACAGACACACCAATATACACACACCATACACACAGACACACATACCACACAGACACACCACACACACATGCACACACACAGAGACACACACAAGGAGAGAGAGAGAGAGAGAGAGAGAGAGAGAGAGAGAGAGAGACATTATTACAAACAGGTATCAGGGCTGGGAGGACTGGAGTTTGGGGCATCAGAAATCACATAAATGAGCACTTACAATCTTAGCCTCAGAAGGTAGAAGACAAAGGATGCCCAGAGCAAGCTGGTTAGCGGTATTAGCCTCTGAGTTTGGTTTAGAGATTCTATTGTAATGAATAAGTTAGAAGAGAATTGGGAGGGCTCCCGGTTCAGTCTGGGTCCTCCATGAGTACCACCAAATATGCACATAACCATGGGTACACAGGTGCAGACACAGACATGTACACACATACATACCTACTGAACACACATACAGAGAAAAAAACTGAAAATAAAATTACATGTCTTTGTTTAGACTAAATTGTATCCTGAAGTCTCACAGGCTGAGTTCCAACCCTGAGCGCAGAAGCATGCAACCTGACTTGGAGACTGAATTGTAACTTGAGTTCCAGGGAGGCTGAATTCTAAAACCCAATGTCAAGGAGATTGCTCTAGGCAGAAGTGACTGAGACATGGAGGTCTGCATGCACAGAAACGGACCAGACCAAGGGTAACGGTGTCATCCTCACACAGGAAGGAAGGCAGTAGAAGAAACTAATTTTCTGAGACCTCTGTCCTGATCCTTCAGAGTCCTCAGACAAGGATCACTTGACATCCAAAGCCCCCAACCTATGGTGCAAAGCAGCATCCTCCTTGAAGACTTCACAGCAACTGACAAGGAGAAAGGGCAAATGTCAGTCACAACCCACTGTTTAGATGCATAGCTTGGTAGCCACTGTTTAATATTAGAGTAAGCGTTCAAGAGCAATTTTGTTAAATGAAGTTCACTGGGATCCAGGGCTTTGGAGACGAGTCACTTATTAGTAACACGGCAATTTGCTTTCAAAGGAGACTTCCATTCTAAACACTGTGTAGGATTTTAAATATTGCTAAAATCTCCAGGAGGTAGGAGGAAAAAGGGGGAGAAATTAAGACTCTCTGAACAGGTGGTATCCTAAACTGAGTGAGCAGCCAGGGTGAGGGAAAAAAAAATCGCTGATTTCAAAACTCCAATTTCAAAGGCACCGAATGTCTAGTGAGATCTTCAATAGAGCACAAGATGTACTTATCGTTTCTTGTCTGGGAAACGCTATGAACGTGATCAGTGATTGGAGCCCTCGAATCACCCATCTCCGGGAGGAAAACAACCATACACAGAGGAAAATGATTCTACCCTCCAGTGACTTGGGAGCAGGGTGGGAGGACAGTTAGAAGCGGCCTGCAAGGACAAAATCCCCACAGTATGGTGGGATACATCCAGAAAACCATGTCTGAGAGGCTATGCCAGAGTCTATTTGGTGGTTTTTACATTAAATACTGCACATGTATCTCTAAGGTCTTTATGCCTAGGTCAAGGGAGTTCTCTAGAAACTAACCTTGGGTTTTCTTCAGTAACACTGCCCCATCCTTAGAAGAAATTACCACACATCCAACTGTGTGAATGTTTTATGTGTATGCGACTGTGCGTGCGTGTGTGCATGCGTGCATGCATGTGTGCGTGCGTGCGTACGTGCGTGCGTGCGTGCGTGTGTTCTTGTGAACATTCAAGCCAACTGTCAACCTTGAGTGTCATATCTAAGAATATGGTGTTTTGTTGGTGTTTTGAGATAATCTCTTACTTTTACTGAGAATGTCTTGACTTGTATTGATAGGTGTCTAGTGGACCTAAGGAGTCTCCTCCCATATCCACCTCCATACTCTAAGTGCATGCTACCACACCTATCTTTTATGTGGGTTCTGGGGATCAAACTCAGGTTCTTATGTTTGCACGAAAGATTCATTATGTACTGAAGCTTCTCCCAAGTCTGAACTAGCAGTGGCCAATGTCTGGTGTCTCAGTATCCTCCTCACCGAGGGTGTTCATGGGACGAAGATGTAAGAATGGTAATTTACCTACTTAGCTCACATCCCTGGCATCATGCTAGACCCCCATCCATACTTGGATAGGATTTGTAGGAGCAAGCCTCACTTGCTCGTCCTGAGTGACGCTGAACTTCACCAGCTTCCTTTTACAGTGGATCAGATAGTCACGGGCAGCATGCAAAGCAATAGGGCCTAGCAGAGACAGATTGGGAGCACAGCACTATGAACTGAACTGCAAGGGAGGAACTCAGACTCGTTTTTCCCTTTCTCAAGGCACAGGATTTACAGCTTCACTTGTAACAGCAAGTTGCACACAACAATGGATTAATTTCTTCCCCGTCATTAAAGCACAATCAACAGTGAAGGTCAGCAAATCTTTGGGGTTCATGGCGCTGTTTGTCAGGCCAGACACCAGCCTCTATTCTACTCAGAGAGGCAATATTTTCCACGATCACAACAATGCCCAGGACATGGGTCTTTAATTGGGAGGGCTGCAAATAACCCTGGGCAGTATTATGAACCCTAGGGCGCTGCTGCACTGTGCTGGGACTAGAGTGCATATTGTTAGTTAAAGAGTCCGGAGAAGTGAGGCACAGTGGGATTGTGATCTGGTAGTGCAATGCTACATCGAACCAAAGGAAGTGCAGGGAGGATTCCAGAAAGCCAGTGGATCTCAAAAGTCATGCAAGACCTTAGAGATGTGTCCTGGGTACTTGTCTTCTTTTGTTCTTTGTGCTTCCACTCTCCAGAGCCCTGTGGTTTCACATCTCATCTCCTGCAGAGTTTCCTTCATGTGTCCATCAACACTCCATGTGTGCGGTTCCTCTGATCGCTCTGGCTACCTCCTCTGAGACTTTTAAGATTTAATTCCAGGAGAGACACCTCTCAGTGTTAGGCTCCAAAGAGTCCTTGTGTACTCTGTCCTTATCTCTCTTAAGACTCTACGTAGAGATCCCCATTAATTCCCATATATTAAAACTCACCTACTGGCCAGAACATTTAACTTGATCAATGACTCCAGCTCCCTTCTGAGTGTCAGTTTCAGTCACCAGTGCCCAATCTCCTAACTTCCAAAAATCTCAGCTACATCTGCCATATAATTCACCATCTTCTCCGTCATCTCACTAAGACTCTATGCAATTCTTTCCCAAATCCAACCATCTTATTACAAGGAATGTGTATCTCCTTAGAAAACTCCAGAAGGAAACCTAAATTCACCTTGCAACCTCTCTAACTCTCCTTCATAATTATGTAGCGAGTAGAGCAAACTGGTCCTCCCACTTCACACATCATATGGCCCTCTCTGTTCCTTCCTCTCACATGGCCATCATGCCAACACCCCGCTCCCACCATCTTTCCCCTGGGCCAGCCCCTGAGATGCCGTCACTTTCCAGGCTCTGTCCCCTGCAATCCATTCTCCACACTGCTGGCAGAGTTATCTTTCTAAATAGAAAATTGGATCCACTTCAGTAGTCCTGATCATCCCTAAAGTGACAGCTAAACTCCTTAACTTGACTTTACAGAATGCTAAGTTATGTGAAGCTCTGTCTCTGGGTTCACTGGCCACGGCTTTCCTCGATCATCTTTGATATGCTCAAATAGGTGGATGTGTGCTCACACACCCTTATTCAGCCTACTCCTCTGAAAGGGCCCACTTCCTGGTCAGCTCCAGGCCTTTGCACAAGCTATTTTCTCTGTAGGAAGAACCAGAGCTTCCTCACATCTTGACTGCTGAGGCCACTTCACCCACTCAGCATCAATCATCACCTCAAATAGAGCAGGTGCTAATAAACAATCTTTGGGCCTCCCTTTCTTCCTTCTTTCCTTTGAACCATTCTCTCCTCTCTTTCCTCCTGTCTTCCTTATTTTCTTCTCATCTTCTCCTCCCCCTTTCCTTCCTCTGTCCTTCCCTCATTGAGCTCCTTCCCTCTTGATCTTTCTATTCTCCTTTATTTCCTTTCCGCAATTCTATCAGAATTCATGTTTAAGATTTAGTTTTCCTTCTGTTTATACATGCATGATTTGAGATAGATTGGCACATGTACACAGGTATTCTTGTAGACCAGAAGACAGTCTGATGCCCTGGAACTGGAGTTACAGGTCTGGTAAGCCTCCTGAAATGGGTGCAGGAATTGACCTTGGGTCCACAAAATAGCAGCAAGCTCTATTAACCACGGAGTCATCTTTCCCTTGCATGTACAAATTCTTACATATAAGGATTCTTCTCAAACCAAGGGAATAATTTTTCCCAAGGGTCTGAATTTACTTTAACACATGAAATCTTTATATTTCTTCCCAATGCTTTTTATCGACTACCTTCTCTTTCTTACAAAAGCTCACAGTTTCTCCTTTGTTAATCCTTGGATTCCTTTTAGAATAGACACTTTTATTGTATGCTATCTCATATTTTCTTAAGAAGTAAGAGTGGAGTCAGGGGGACCACCAAGAGGAAGACAGGGGCACCCCTGGCCTCCAGCTCCGCCAGAGCCCTGGAATGTGAGGTACTGGGAGAGGTAATGTTGATGAAAAGTCATACACTGTAGTGCTGCGTTCCGCGAGGAGCCTGCATGACAACTGCCTTTCAGGAACATTGATGGAGGAGACTGAGTGCACAACTCAGTGCTGTAGCAAATATGACAGCAGCTTCTGTATGATTAATAGTCACAGTTATACAATCACTGCCCTTGAGAGACAGGCACTGCTTCCACACTTGTCTGTCACTCACAGAGGCTAAGGAACCATGCAAAGGCCACACCTCCGCCACCTTTCCATGACCACCTCCCAGAGGCTATGTTTTCTCTCTCTTCCCTTCCATCTCTGCAGATGTAGGGACAGTCTGAGGCTCCTGAGACAATGTGAGAACGGAGAGACCTTACAGCATAGCTCGCTTCTTCCTTTTCCAAGATACCATCTAGGAGAGCTCATGATATGGGAATTGGAAGATAGCTCTGAAAGAGAAGAAACAGGGACAAAGAGCAGAATGGAAAGCAAAGGGAGACTGGTTGTGTGGCTTGGTTGGCAGAGTGTTTGCCTTGAATGCACTGAGCCCTGGGCTCCATTCCCAGTAACACATAGGTGGGGCCATGGCAGACCACGCCTGCAATCTCAGCACTTGGGTAGTGGAGGAAGAAGGATCCAGGGTTAGGTTATCCTCTGCTACATAGCGTATTTGAAGGCACCTTAGGCTGCATGACACTCTATGGTCAGTCTGCTGGGGACATTATCTCAGTGGAGATTCCCTTCTCTCAAGAGACTAACCTGTGTAAAGTTGACACAGAACTAGCCAGCACACCCCAGCATTTCTACATACACACTGTGGTATTCTTGATCCACTATTGAGTATGCTCAGGTACACACACACACACACACACACACACACACACACACACACCAGAAATTCATCCTAAACACACAAACAGACAGCATGAAAGGATGCACAGATCTACAAGCAGGTAAATACACATCAAGGAGGAAACCATCTGTGAGCCCAGATAGAGGCCTCAAAAGAAACCACCTTGATGTCTCCTTCACCGTAGGCTCCCAGTCTTCAGTTCTTTGTAACAGGAATTTTCCACTGATCACACTGAGCTAAGGCAATCCAAAGAAACACTTTCCCGTCTTCTAACCAATATGGCGGATTCCAGGTACTGTTGAACACAGGACAAACCCAACCAAGGCACTCAAGTTTTAAATAAATGTAAATGGCCACACAAGGCTGCCATATATTAGTGAGGCGTCGGTAACACATTCTAGAAAATCAGGCGTCGGTAACACATTCTAGAAAATCAGGCCTTGGTGGATTCTCTGAGTCCCTCTTAAGCAGGTGTGCCACAAGTACTCACGGAAAGAGAGGAAGGAGTAGGACTGAGAGGAACATTGCAACTGTCTGTGGTTGGTTATTATTTTGTAAAGCAATAATGCTGCCAACCTGACAGGATCTAGAGTCACCTAGGAGACACACTTCTGTGTATCTCTGTGAAGGAGCTTTTAAAGTAACTGAATTGAGGCGGGAAGATACATGTTAAATATGGGTAGAACAGGTCCATGGGCTGGGGCCCTGGACTTAATGGGAAGGAGAAAGCCAGAGGCATCATGTTCTCTCCCTATCCCTGCCTCCTTACCCTGAACACAGTGTGACAGCTGCTTCTAATTTCTGCTATTGTGACTTCCCGCCATAAACACATTCACCCTCGAACTGTGAGCCAAAATATATCTGTTCTTTATGAATTGTTTATTAACTGTATTTGGTCACAATGAAAAAAGCAACTACTGTACAACACAAGTCACGGCAGTCACTGAGAATGAGAACTAGCACTGGATTGTCACCGGCAGGCAAAGAGCCTCCTGGTTATCTCATGTTCTCTCAGTAACTTCAGTGTGATAACGATCTCTCAAATACCGTGAGGGCACAGAAAGCCTGGGGCCAAGGAGTGCAGCTCAGTGGTAGAGCAATAGACAGCATGCACAAGGCTCTGGGTTCCACTGTTAGCATTTCCAAAGAGTCTTTTTATTGCCAAAGATCACACAGATGAGGAGGGAGAGGAGAATCCACACTGCAGCAATCTGAGTAGGAAGCTTTGAGCCACCTACAGTTAAGGCCTGCCTATGGGTTCGCTTCCCTCTCTGGGTGCCTGAAATATACTTCGGAGAAAGATGTCCCTTTGTCTCAAGAGTTACTTCTTAAAAAACAGAGCTCTGGAGGCTCGGGTAATGGTTGATTGGTAAGGAACTTTCTGCACAGGCATGAAGACCTGGCATTAGATCACCAGAACTTTGATAGAGCCAGACCCAGTGGCACATGTTTGTAATCTCTTAAAGAACAGAGGGAAACAGATTCAGGCTGCTTTAGCCTGACATGCATAGCAGAGGACAAGAGACCAAATCAAGTTTAAATCAAGAGGACAAGTTTACATCAAGAGGACAAGTATCAAAACAAGATTAAGGTACACAATGATGCCCAAGATTGTCCTACAACCTTTCCATGTGTCTTTTCCTTACACACTTACAAGTACAGAAACACACACACACACACACACACACACACACAGAGGGAAGAGGAAGGGAAGAAGAGAGAGAGAGAGACAGAGAGAGAGAGACAGAGAGAGAGAGAGAGAGAGAGAGAGCGAGCTCCAGAGTCAAGGAAGGATGTAAGAAGACTGCATAGCCCTAAGACTAAGCCTGAGCCCCACACTGCATGTGTACCTCCTAAGGTGTGAAGAATTGAACGTTATACAAGGATCTCCTAACCCAGTCATATGTGTTCAGGAAAGCTTCTAGGACATATGCTACGCCTAAGCTGAGTCTTAAAAACTGACCAAGGAGCATGAAGGCTACGGGACCCTGAAATGACTCCAGGAAAATTGGTCCCATCTACAGAAAGCAACTCTATTCTCTTGTGTTGTTGGGGATGCCCACAGAGCTGTGTCCAGAAAGCACTCAGGAGATATCTATGGCTGTGGCGAGGGACACATTTTCCTGAGTCTACCTATTCTTATGGGTTGAATAGCAATAAAACTCAACCTAATGCCTGGGGTTTAAAGTAAGGAAAATCACATCAAACAGGCAAAATTATTAAGCAGAACATTACTGGTATTCCATAAATGTCACTGGCCATTATTGCTAGCTAATTATTATCTGTACTCACAGAGGATTTCTATGAAGCATCACTTTAGGCTATTTCTGAACATACTATTGGTGCTAACATTTTATTTATTTATTCTTTTCCTAAATAAACGTATAATATTTTAACCAAGTATTATAATTATTCTCTCTTGTGCCTTATACTATCATATGAAAGCCTTTTCTTCCCAAGTACTTCTACTCTCATGGTGTATGTATGAGTGTGTGTGTGTGTGTGTGTGTGTGTGTGTGTGTGTGTGTGTGTACGCACGTGCGCGCGCCCGACTCTCTATTTCATTAGAATTGCTTACATACACACAGATAGGGTATTTTCCTTGAGTGGGGGCAATGTAATAGTGGCCACATCACTGAAGAATCTGTGCTCTCCTTCCTCTGCAACCTTTAGCTATCCTTGGCTGTCTAAGGAACCCTCTTGGGGAGTTTCTTCATGAGTCTATCCTGAGCCATGAGGGAAATAGAGAAGAATAGATAGGGTTTTGCTTCCTTGCAAACAGGAACTCCTATGCTGAGTTTGAGCATGAGCAATGAGCAGTAGAAAGGAAAGTGGGGGACTGAGAAGGGAAGGGGAAGAATGACAAATACGCTGTGTGGAACCCTTCCCACAATTCCACCTTGTCTTAAATGAACCCATTTTTTCTCATTAATATTATCTCCTTGGATACTTGAGTTTGCGAGTTTGTGGCCCCCACTGTGACAGAATATATATATAATGACTAAGACAAATCAATATTATTTCAAGGATATATATATATATATATTATCATATATATATGATTAAATTGGTTCATATTGACAAATACAGTACATTACAATAAGGTAGATATATTTATCTTCTTAATAGGTGACGAAAGTAAAATAAAGTAAGATCATTATCAATGGGATGGGAATGGGAAAGACTGAATCTAACATGCATAACACAAAATTAGTCTCCAAGGTTTGCTGTGCTGCAATGGGAATTTTATCCCGGGTTTCTTGACTATCAGTGTTGAAGGGACATCATCCAGATGCATTATAATAGTTTTGTTTTGTTTTGTTTTTGTTGCTATGATGAAATATTTATATAAAGCTCCCTAAGGGAGGGGAAGGTATATCTGACCTATGCTTCCAGGTTATAGGACATCACTGAGAGGAGTCAGGGCAAGAGCTCAAGACAGGAACCTGAAGCAAAAAGCATGGAAGAAGGCTGCTTGGTTACTGTCTCACAATCCAGCTCATGATCAGCTGGCTTTCTTACGTAGACCTCGACCGCTAGCCCAGTGATAGTGCCGCTCACAGTAGTCTAGGCTCTCTTGTATCCAAAACGACCCCCCAGAAAAGTCCCACAGATCCATCTGATCCTGACAGTTCCTCAACTGAGTCCTCTCAGATGATTCCAGGCTGTGTCAAGGTGACAATTAAAGCCAACTGGGATATACATGTATTATTAGTAAAGAGATCAAAATCAATTATTTCATAAGAGTGAAACAGGAGATGTCCTTTCCTTGGTACCAAGCAGGGCAGCAGCTCTTGCTGGATGATGCTATTCAGGAATGAAGCTACAGTGTCATGCGTCCTCAGCATAGGCATGTGGGAGGCACTGTCACTCTTCTCATATGACAAGCAAAAGAACATATCGTCTAGGGAAGTTACCGTAGCAGAGAAGAGGAGTTGGGACAAGGATCCAGGCAGCTCTAGCACACTGACCTCCATGCTTGTGTGCTGGCCATCCTGAAAGGCTACAGTGCCCACCTCACCCCTTTCACAAGGACTAAAGGTGTTGTTTTCTCAGATATGTGCTCCTGGTGGTGCTCCAATCTGCAGTCTAACAGAAGCAGGAGGGAAGTGATGGATCCTCGAGCGTGGCTCTCTGATGCCCAGGCATCACTAGGCCTGAGGTCTAGACTCCATGAAGGCAATGATAGAAACATACCTTTCTCAAATTCCCCCCTGTGTCCTACATCCCAGGCCACAAAGGGCAGCCAGGACCAATGAAATACTACGACCATGTGCACATTCTTTTCAGTGTGCTGAGTTTAAAGAGTGTAAAAGCCCTCTGAAAGGGCATGCTGGAGTTCGACATTAGCTATTTAACCCAGCATTAATGCGGGGCGGCAGAAGACAGCAAGCCTGTTCCTTCTCACACCGCCATCTCCACGTGCCGCTGAGCACCGTGCGCTATGACAAGAGGGAATTAAATCCTCCAAGTCAGCTCACCGAAAGGAAGCAGCTGCTCCTAGGAAAATAAAACCAGTCAGCCCTGCGCTGCCATTAACAGAAAACAAACATTTTTGCAGCATCTTTGGCCACTCCTTGTCAGATGCCTGCCTTCCAGAGAAATCCACATCCCAGAATGTTCTACTCCAAAACAAGACCACTGAAATCCCTGTAGAATCCACTTGTCATGTCTCGTGTCTCTAAAGCATCCAGGCACCCCAGAGGAGGCACGAAGGGTAGATGCAGGCACTGGTGCAATTTCTCTCTGAAGGGGAAAATGGTGGGATGATTTAATTCTGACGCTCTTGAAGAGGAAGCATCCAATGTATCAAATGTTCTTTTAAAGATTGAGTATTTGTGTTTACGTGTGTGAGAGCATGCTTGTATGGTATACAAGCAGGCATGTGTGTGCAGGTGTGCATGTTTGTGAGTGTGTGTGCCGGTAGAGGACAGGAGTTGACATTGCCTTCCTTCCCATTTGCTTTCTCTCTTAGTGTGTGTAGTCTGTCTCTCACCTGAACTCAGAGCTCACAGAATTGGATAGCCTGGATAAGCACCTGCTCTGGGGAGCCCATCTCTACCTCTTGGGTTCCCAGATTACAGGTGAGTCACCCACCAGGCCTGCCCAGCAGTTAGCTGGGTGCTGTAGATTCAAACTGTGGACTTCATGATTGTGCAACAGAATCACCTCCCCAGCTACAAATGGTTTTATTCCAGAAGCAGTATTTGATCGTTCCTAGCACTGACTGCACATTATTAGTAAAGAGATCCAAAGGCTCTCCACCTTCCAGATTCAAACCCGTGTAATCTATAAACAGCAACAGTTTAGAAACACAGGACTGTGCCTCTCTGGGCCCAACCACACTCTCTATTTTCTTTGTCAATGCGGCTTCATATAAATTCATCTGCATATCTGCTGAAATTAGTTTATGAAAATGTCTTTTTCCCTCCTTTTCTCATTAACTCATGATCAAATTTAAAATACCTGCAAATGGCTGCTTTCTCTCTCGAAACTCAAAAATGAAATATGTTTTATAGAGCGAGGTTGGAAATAGAGGCTACAAATGTGTTTCTCATTTGGGAAACACTTAATAGGGTGCAATGGTGGAAAGCAGAGAGAATCTTCAGCATTTACACAAGAGAAGCATGCGTTCTGCATGTCTGTCATGGTGTGGGGAGGGCCTGCAAGGCAGCTCTGAATCCATGCCACCCACTCTCTGCCACTAGAGATGCTGGAGTCCAAGTTAGGTTTGAAGACCGTTGGCAGCAAACCTGCATGTGGTTCTGGTTTGTAGGGCATGGAGATGGGGAGGCAGTTCAGTAGGTAGAGTGCTGGCCTTGGAAGCATGAAGCCCTGAGTTCTTGAGCATGACACTCGGAATCCACATACAGAAGCTGGTGTTTCAGTTCTGCACTGTGGAGACAGGCAGATGCCTTGGACTCATTGACCAACCAGCCAAGACTACTTGGGAAGCTCCAGGCCAAAGAGAAACCCTGTCTCATAAAATAAAATAAAATCTAAATAAATTAAACAGTTTAAAAAAGGGAGATGGCATCTGAGGTTGACGTCTGGCCTCTCTGGTCTACAAGTTGGGAACAATTAAGGAAGTTACTTAATGTCAAAAACTGGCCTCCAGAGGCCCACATGGGCAAGCCCTTTTCCATAGACAAGTTCCTGTGTGTGTGTGTGTGTGTGTGTGTGTGTGTGTGTGTGCGCGTGCGCATGTGCACATGCATGCACTCGTGTGCACAAATGCGTGCAAGAGATAGAGAGAAAGACAGAGACAGACACACTGATGAGACAGAGAGGGACAGACAGAGTTCTAGAACAACATAATATTAAAACTACCGTTAAAAGTTTTTAGTACCGAGGAAGGGGCAGGGAGGGAGGCAGAAGAAGACAGGAAAAATGTTTATTCTTCTGAGAATTTTCCTGTTATTTTTGACACAGACAAGCAGTCAGTCTGTGACTGGTAGCAGCCCTGTGTTGCACTCGTCTAAGCAAGTCTCCACACCCAGGTTTATGCTGACTGACGGGATGGCTGCCTTTCCCTGCCTTAAATTAAAAAGAACGGATGCTCCTCCTTTACCGTCGTCTTTCAGGATGATGAATACAAGGTTTAATTTACTGAGTGCTAAAAATAAAAGCCTTCCCATAACTCTTCAGCGGCATTGAGGGGAGCAGAGAGGCTGATTTCAAAATCTGGATTATGAATTTTCTCTCTTTTTAAACACTCATTATCAGCAAACTTTTAGTATAAATAAATATGTGACTTCTTCCTGCGCAACAGAGATATACAATATGCATGCCTATTCGTATAGCTGTATACAGAATTAGCACAGGGTCTAAAATGGGCAATTGTGCACTGAGAGATAAGCGTGGCCAACCACCCTGGCAGCAAGAGCTAACCCGTTAAAATGATTGAACGTCATTGCTAGCATTCAGAATGTTCTGTTGGTCCATTCAACGCCCACCAAATTTTCATAATGTATCGTCCATAGAGCTCCCATTTCTACACAGTCCAATTAACTTGAAACAGGTATCTAATTGTTTGTCTTGAGGGATCTGTTAGGCCATTATTACTAAATTATCCAGTAGATAGCAAGCTGACATTTCTAAATCCACTTCCCTCACGGCCACGGGCTCCAAACGAGGCCTTCCTGGCAGACCACGCAACCATACTGTACTAGAAATCTGTTAGACAATCTGTCACATAAACATAGACGGGAAAACGTAACGTAGCACGATGCTTGAAGGAAAGGGAGTCCAACCGACCATGAACTTTTAATGAATGGGTTTTAACAGTCTGCAATCTGGTGCACCAGGCGCTTTTCAAAGTTTTCCTCTTGGAGAAAAGAATGTAGCTTGCGATTTCTGTCTTCCTGGACTTGATTTAATTAACGTGACAAAGGGCAGAGATGTGTTGTTGGGGTGGGGGATCACACAGGACTGTGTGGGAGCCCTTATGAGAGGAAACTACCAAACCTCGAATAGAGGAGTACACATGTCAGTGGTGCTCTGGACTTCCTGTTTGGCAATGGTTGGGGAAATACAAGCTCTTTTATCCCCAGTTAAGCTTCTTTCTGGAACGTTCTGTGTCACAAAGGAGGACAGCTTCTGCGACTGCAAACCTACTGCATCTGCCTATTTGGTTTAGTTTTGCCCCTTAGTGCATTGGAGGATTTGAGAATATAGAATGATTTAGAATGGTACGAGGTGAAGACTATACCTGGCTGCCATACAAAAGATGGTGGCAGAAATCCATTCCACTCCCTAGTAGACATAATTGACTACAATAGTAAGCCAAGACATTGGACGTTTTCACCCACTTTCCAGACAAGGAAACTGAGGCCTGACAAGCTGAAGCAGTTAGCTAGGAGGTCCACCCAGCTCTGTTCCTTCATGAAAGAGAGAAGGCAGAGGCTGGTAGTTCTTAAAAACAGTGTTGCAAAGCCTGGTCCTCTCCACAGTTGAGGCATCTCTTACACAAGAATATTTTTTTTTTAATTTGGAGTGAATCTTTTTTAAAAAACAAATAATGCAATGGTTGGAAAAAAATTGCAAAAAAAAATAAGTCTCTCTCTCTCTCCTCTCTCTCTCTCTCTCTCTCTCTCTCTCTCTCTCTCTCTCTCTCTCTCTCTCTCTCTCTCTCTGTGTGTGTGTGTGTGTGTGTGCGCGCGCGCACGCCAGCAGAAGCTATAAGAAGGGACTGGATTCCCTGCCACTGGAGCTAACTGCAGCTCATCTTGAGCTGCCCCATGTGAACGCTGGAAATCACACTTGGCCTGCTGCCAGCGTGCTGTGCACTCCTAGTATCTGAGATACCTAGTATACCTCTCCAGCACCAAATTGGGAATGTTTAAACTCTTGAAAAATGGTGTAGAAACTACTCAATTTTTTTTCAGTCACTTCTCTCTAAGATTCTCTCTTTGACACTAGGATGTTCCACCCTATAAAGGTTATGTCCAAGGACTCAGAGGTAGGACGCTGACTAAATATTACATTGACTAAAGGCAAACTGACACTGGAGTCCTGTTCATGCCATGGGCCTCCCTGGTCTCTACATTTTGTTGTCAAATCTTTTAGTATGTCGGTTTTGCTGTTAGGCTACAACTGTGCTACATCCCCAGTCCCCACTTCTCTACTTCTACAGTTTCAGGGGCCTTTGAGAATCACAATGGTGAAGCCATGGCCACACTCTTAGTATCGAAAGCACAGCTTCACACAGCTATGGCATCCCCATATCCCAAGTTTTCAGCTGACAGCTTCTCCTCAGAGACCCTGCAGACCCCTGAAAGAAGAGAGAACCCCATACAGAATGCATTATCTCTTTCTTCCACAGCCTCCTTCTTACATACTTGAGATGGTCCTCCTGGCTTCTGTCACCCCAACCTAGGAGGTCATTCAGCATTCTCTTCCTTCTCTATGCACCGTGAGTGATTCCGCACATGGCCTGGGGGTAGGGGGCAGCCAGAGCAGACGTGAGGCTGTTGTGCTGAGGCACAACACATGGCTCTTCACTTTTAACATCCCACTTGTAAGAACAACATTTGACCGGCCAGCCCTGCACCTTCCTTCCAGTCTCTACACGGTAACGTCTACCTCTATGTTCTTTATTATTGTTCCTTCTTCTCAGAACAGTGATTGTGAGAGCCACCCTCTTCCCCCTGACTGCAATGGGCCAGGCACTGGGTGGGTCTAGAGAGAGCAGGTGGGACTCTTGGGGAGTTGACCACACACTGAAGGGAGCTGACCTAGACAAGGAGCAAGAACCCGGGTTTACTTACTGATTCTTACTGAGTATTCCTTCAAAAATGCATGTGCTTCAATCCCATCTTACCCAGCTCCCTCTTCTCCTCCAATTTTTCCCTTGTCTCACTCATCATTTCCCCTTTCAGCTTCATGTTCTCTCTTTTGCCTCTTGTTGCTAAAGCCATTGGTTCCACTTAGTGCTCCCTGCATGCACACTGGATGTTGGACCATCTGTGGGAACATGAGTAGCTTTTCAGAGGTTGTATCCTGAAAAATACTTACTCTCCCTCCCTCAGAAGCCACCAACTGTCAATTGCTTCTAAGGGAAGAGTGGAACTTCATGAGCCCCTCCACTGCCCTATGACTCTGTCTCATTTGATCATAGGCAAGTCTTCATGTTGTCACAGCACCTGTGAGGTCCTGTGCACAAGGGCCCTACAAAGTTCAAATTTCCATGGAGAGATCTACCTCCTCCCACTGGTTCATATAATCCTTCTGCCTCCTCTTCTGTAATGATTCCCAAGCCTTGAGGGAGGGTTTGATATAAAAGATATCCTTCCAGTGTCACGGCGATCTACAGAGCAAGTCTACCAGCTATATATCTGACAGGAGGTTAGTATATACAATATACAAAGAACTGAGAAAAACAAAAGAAGAAAACACTAAGAAAACAAACAATTCAATTAAAAAATGGGGCAGAACTAGTGCCAAGCAACCTGACCACCAGTGCTAAGCAACCTGACAACCAGATTCATTCTATCTATTGAGTTCAAGCAGAACTGCAGGTGCTGGCATAGGTATGGCTCCTTTGATCTAACATAAGGCTAAAATACAATTGCTTTTTAACATGAAGGCTGCTACCACCATCTTATGGCTGCACCCAACTTTTGTCAATATGTTTAAATGCATGTGACAAAATTGCCTAGATTCACATTGTACTATGTGCCTCCCAAAGTTGTCGATTTTGTGATGAATACTGGGTAAATGAGTACTATCAACCTCCATTGGTGGTGGGATTATGAGATGGTACAACCACTCTGGAAAAAAGTCTGAAGATTCCTCAGAATGTTGGACATAGGAATACCTGAGGACCCAGCTATACCACTCCTGGGCATATATCCAAAAGATGCTCCAACATATAGCAAGGACACATGCTCCACTATATTCATAGCAGCCTTATTTATAATAACCAGAAGCTGGAAAGAACCCAGATGTCCTTCAACAGAGGAATGGAAACAGAAAATGTGGTAGATCTACACGATGAAGTACTACTCAGCAACTAAAAACAATGACTTCATGAAATTCATAGGCAAATGGATGTAACTAGAAAATATCATCTTGAGTGAGGTAACAAAAATCTCACACACACACACACACACACACACACACACACACACAAACCTACACACATGGTATGCATTCAATGGTAAATGTATATTAGCCCAAAATCTCAAATTGCCTCAAATTCACAGACCACATGAAGCTCAAGAAGGATGACAAAAGTATGGATGCTTCAGTCCTTCTTGAATGGGGGAGCAAAAATATTCATAGGAGGAAATACGGAGACAAAGTTTGGAGCAGAGACTGAAGGAATGACCATTCAGATCCCACCCTATCTGGGGATCCAGTCTATATACTATCCAGCCAAGAAACCGAGACAATATTGCTGATGCCATGAAGTCCATGCTGACAGGAGCCTGATATAGCTGTCTCCTGAAAGGTTCTGCCAGGGCATGAAAAATAGCGAGGAAATACTCTCAGCCAACCACTGAACATAGAATATTGGGGTACCCACTGGAGAAGTGGTTTGCAATCCCATAAGAACAACACTATGAATCAACCAGAGCTCGCAGAGACTAAACCACCATCCAAAGAGTACACATGAACAGACCCATGGCTCCAGCTGCATATGTAGCAAAGGATGGCCTTGTTGGGTATCAATGGGAAGAGAAGTCCTTGTTCCTGTCAAGGCTGGAACCCCCCCAGTGTAGAGGAATGTCAGGGCAGGGAGGCAGGAATGGGTGGGTTGTTGCAGGGTGGTAACACCATCTTAGAAGAAGGGGTTGAGGGGGGATGGGTTTGGGCAGTTATGGACTGCAAACTGGGAAAGGGGATAACATTTCAAATGTAAATAAAATAATATTCAATAAAAAAATTTTAAAAAAATGGGGCAGAGAATTAAACGGGATTCTCAAAAAATAAATAAGTAAACGTGACTGAGAAAATTTAATGTCCAATAATCTTAGCCCTCATAGAAATGTAAGTTGATGCTAATTTGAGATTTCATCTTACAGCAGTCAGAACTGCTAAGATTAAAAAAAAATAAATGACAACAAATGTTGACATGAATATAGGGAAAGGAAACACTTGGTCAACTGCTGGTAGGAGTGCAAACTGGTGCAGACACTATGGAAATCAGTGTGGAGGTTTCTCTGCAAGCTAGAAATACATCTACCATATGATCCAGCTATACCGTTCTTGGGCACATTCCCAAAGGACTTTCTATCTTACTCCAGCAGTCCCTGCATATCCATATCCATTCTGCTGTAGTCACAATAGTCAGGAAATGGAAGGGTGTAGACGTCTATCATAAGATGAGTGAATAATGAAAACGTGGTCCAGGACAGACAATGAAATATTGTTCATCTGTAAAGACAAATGAAATTATTAAATTTGTAGGCAAATGGACAGAATGGGAAATAATCATTTTGAGTGAGGTAACTTGGGGGCAAATAGGAGCTAGTTTTAAGTGGGGTCTGCACTGTCATAGAAGCTTCAGAGTGAGCAGGGAATGAGGAAGGGCCTCTGTAGCTCATCCGATAGAGTATAAAGTTCTCTGGGGCTCTGCTTAAACCACCCCAGTGCACATTGCTTGTTTATGCAAACATCCCTACCATGACGCAGAAACCCTCTTGCAGACTAGTGATGCTTAAATTATACCTGGAGGTTGAATCTGCAACATGGATAGGCATTCATTAACTGTCACTTGATGAACAGGTAAATTGGTAGATAGGTTGATGGAAAGGTGGATAGATGGATGGAGGGAGGGAGGGAGGGAAGGATGGATGATGGATGATGAATGGATGATGAATGAATAGATGGAAGGTCAGGTGGATGAATGTATAAGCAACGGATAAGGAGATGGGTAGAGAGTATATGGGTAGATGCAAGGGTTAATTGATAGATGGGTAGGGGCATGTGGATGAATAAGTGTTTGAGAAAATGGATAAATATACTAAGCTATGACTCAGAAATGAAAGAACTTCCCCCCTGTCCTTCCGGTGTCACAAACCACTGATTAAAACTGCTGTGTCCTTGATAAGAAGTACATTTTAGTAGCTCTCAGCTATGAGCTGGTAAGGACATCGTTCACCAGTGGGAGAGAAGTTAGAGTACACTGGGTGTGTTTGAGCATTGTTAAGTCTCCTGCTCGCATCCTTGAGAGATTCTCAGCAAGGTCCTTGTGTACTAGAGTGTGGCTGGGGATAAATGCTTCGCAGTGAAAAATCAAAACAATGCATTCACTCCCCAGCAAGGTTTGACTGAGATGGGGGCTAGGAGAGCCATGGTAGAAAAAAATCTGTGTGTAAAAGAAGAAGCGGTTTTTGGCCCCTTTAATTTTGCATTGCTTATGGTGGCACAGAGGAAAGGAAATATCAAAAGTAAGATGGGGAGTCCTCGGGATGGACAAAGAGAAGGGAAATTGTCCATGTTTTACTTAGTCAGTACATGATGGAAATGAGTATCTGCTTCCTTCTACAGATAGAATGGCTACGGTGGCCCAATCAAGGCTGCATGAAGTCCAACAAGAACTTCTCATAGAATCAAGGACCCAAGGACCAAGAACTAGTTAACTCAGTCCCTCCTTATCAAACAAAAACACATTTTTTCCCTAGAGCATATCTTGAAGAAATGTCAGCCTCTTCCTCCCAACTCAGATACATGGATCCCATGTCAGAATCATAATCCCATGGCAGGATTCAAAACTAAACATTTTTCTAAAACTGTCAATTAATATTGTGTGTATTACATGTATTGTGGGGGATATGAAGGGGGACATGTGCTATCTTACATCTGTGAGGGTCAGAGGACAACTTTGTAGAGTTTATCCTTCAAAGTTCTTATACTTATGAGCAGGTACCTTTGCCCACTGAGGCATCTTGCTAACACGGGAATGTCTATTTTAAAATCAGAGCCTAAAGTTCGAGAATCTATATAAAAGATGGATCCGAGCTCTCTTGCTTAATGCATAACAACATACGAAGTTAGCTGGAATATATGGGGTGAAAAAAATGAAGTACTGATAGCACATTATGGAAATAAATCAACTCTTAGAAATAATAAATAGAAAAGAAAAGAGCTGACAACATCCTAAAGGCTTTTTGGTGACATTTGCAAACCCAAGGAGAAGTTTGCTAAAGGGGCTTTTTTTTGCAAGAGAGAAATGCCCTGTTTAAACAGTCACTCAAGCATACCTCTACTGAACACTTCCCACTTTAAGCACTAAATGGACAGACTGAGAGTACTCTAAATCAGATTCTGTCGTCCTACAGTTCTCACTAGATATCTCAGGGTGGGCACTGGTACCCATTTCTATGACTTGGCGCCCACCAAGGGAAACTCGGTAAATATTAACCTGGAGCCACACTGGCTTAAAAACCAAACCTGTGATTTCCTTGTTAATACTTAGAAATGTTCTTTGAGGCTTTGGAAGTGGCTTGGTTATTAAAGTGCTTTGCTACACAAACATGATGACTAGAGTTAGTTCTCCAGAACTCAGATCAAAAGGAGCTGGGGCTAGCAACAAACATCTCTTATCTTATTGTTGATGGAAAAGAGAGATAGGGGGATTCCTAGGGCTTACTGGGCAGGCAGTATACCAGAATTATTAAACTCCAGGTTCAATGAAAGACCCTGTCAAACTAAACAACAAAACAAGTCTCTGGCCTCCTCTTGTCTCTCTTTGCCCCATCCCCATTCCCTTCTCAGTTTCCCTCTTGCCCCACCCCACCCATCTCTTTCTCTCCTTCCCTCTCTCCCTCCTTCACCCTCTCATGAACACATGGAAATGGCATACCTAAGATTTTGTAGGACTTTATGCCACCAATAGAGTCATCAAAGCAGTAACCACCATTCCTTGCAGCAGCCACCAGTTATGAGGTCACTTGAAGGAAGCAATTCAGGAGAACAAAGATTCCCTTTCCTGGACCTGGGACTCAAAAAAGAGACTCCTATCTCTCCCCATTTTTTCAAAGCACTAGCGTTATGAAACATAAAGGTAGATTGTATTTATGCTTTGTGAAGGAAACAGCAGAGATAAGAAAAAGTGTAACGTTAAGGAGAGGCCTAGACTCTCATAAAACCAGCACACACAAGGGCCAGGCAGAGCCCCTGACCTATAGGAATTGTGATTCCTTTTAGGCCCCAGGGATGTGGTCCAGCTAGTCCACCAATGGCTGTCTATCAATAGAAGGTCCAGGATTCTAGCAGTTTTTCAAGGCTGGGTATCTCAGCTTTTCGGGATACATCAGAATCCCAAGGAAATTGGTATTAGGCCAGTGGAAGAATGGACTCATCAGAAAGATGAAGCAGACAAAGAGCAAAAGCTTCTTCCTTCCATTCCCTTTATCCAGGTTGCTACCAGCAGGTGTGGCCCAGACTGAAGGTTCCATCTCAAAAGATTTGAATTAAAAGTGGGTCTTCCTACCTCAAATGATTTAAATAAGAAAGGATCCTTCACAGATGTACCCAAATGTTTGGGTTTTAGTTAATTACAGATGTGGTCAAGTTGGCAACCAAGAATAGTCATCACAATATCCTCGAAGTAGAATCAGATTTTATTAATCTCTATGTCTGCCTATGGGTTCCACCTCTAGCTCACATCCCATTCTATCTACTTCCTGACATCAGCTCTTTGCTTGTGGCTCTCCCCTCTACCTTGACTATCGTCTTCATTCTAAGGTGATGGATTCAACGTTTCAGTATTTCCCATCTTTGCCTCATTACTTCTGAGCTCACCCAGGAAGGCCTCTGCACCTTCCCTGAGCTCTCAGACATCTCAGTCCTGGACCATCACCTTCTATCTCTGCAATTCTTCAGCTCATGACCAGTCTCCATGATTCCAGCAGACCCTTAGCCTTACCAATTCTAATGCCCTATTTACCTCTCTCTCATACAATTTTTCAGCCTGAATGCCAAGACCAGAACAAAAACTACTTTCAAAGAGTAGTTTTAGAAAGTGACTGATACCAGAAATTGCTATCCCAAGGATATTGCCAAAACCCAGCCTACCAGAGAGAGCTTCATCATCACCTGGTTGAAAGCAAACACTCCCTGAAGGATATTCTTCCCTCCTCCCACTCCCTCAAGCTGTAGACTGGATGAAAAAGCCTGACTTGGTTAAAGCAAGCAATCTTACAGAGGTATGATATATACCATCTCCTCTACTTGTCCTTTCTCCATCCTTCCTGTCGGCTGCCTCTCATCCCCAGTCTCCTAGTTCATATGGTGGACCACCTTTGTGTGTACAGTCATCAACATGCATGTATGTAGGAAAGCCTTTCCAAGTTCTAGTTTATGGCATTCTAGTTGAAGACCATCTTGAGTATCTCAGACTCTTTCCTTATTTCTGTGTTTTCCATGCACATGTGTATGTGTATAATATTTGTTTATGTGTGCACATGTTTCTGTATGTATGTGAATAAGTGTGTGATATGCATGCAAATAGATGTGTATGTATGCATGTGGAGAAGAGAGGTTAGTATATGATGTCTTCCCTAATCACTTTCTACTTAATATATTGAAACAGGCTCTCTCACTGGACCCCAGAGTTCCTTAATTTGGCTAGTATAACTATTCAGCTTGCTATATGAACTCTCAGCCTTCTCCTTCCCAAGTTCTGGGATAATAGATAGGCTGCCACACCCACCCAACATTTACATAGATGCGGGGAACCTGATTGCTGATTCACAAGCTCATGCAGCAAGTACTCTGCAAGGGGAGCATCTCCGCAGTGCCTTGCTCTGACTTTTTCTTTGAAATTGTTTCAGAGAAAATTTGATGGGTCCAGCCATCTACACAAGACTTAAGCTGCCCCTGGGTCAGGTCCTTCATCTTGGTCCATGCTGATGTGTTTTCCATTATGGAAATCTAGAGCTCTGAAAGGGGATCTGCCAGAGTAATGCCAGGCTATGAAAGTACCCCACATAATACATCTACCCCTCTGAAAGATGCTGTGGTCTAGAGCTACTTGTGTGTTGCTTAGCAACTAAAAGAAGTTCTGAGCCACACACAGGAGAAAATAGTGGTTTGGGAAAACAATTTGTCAAGGAATCAGAGAGAGTATATTGCCTTGAACTCCAGGCAACACGTTCCTTTTTCCCCAAAGCGAAGGTTAGATGGTCTGCCAGCTCCAGAGGTATAAATGCAGAGTTAAATGGGAGCAGTGGACAGCTTCCTTCCTTCTGCTATCCCGTCATGGGCTCAGACTTCTCATCTGGCCCTAAGGAGAGGCACAGCCCAATGTAAGAGCCAAAGTGATTTCTGCCAAGCTCACTGTGTGTTAATCATGCCTGTCAGGCTCCTGGGGAAGAAGAGGTTGGCTGTCCTGACCATCTGCATTAATGTGGGTGGATGGTGTTTGATCACACCTTCCACAGAGCGGCTTTCATTAGCATCTTTCAGTAATACCCTAGGGGTGTCTATGTGCCCTAGGCCTTAGGTAGTTGAGTACACATTGGAAGTCTGCAGCTGTCCATCAGATACTTGAGTCTGCAAGAAAGCAGCAGTAGATGTGAGTAGAACCTGCTGTCCTTGAGTGTGTGCATTTCCACAACACAGTTGTCTCACAAAACACTAATGGGATGAGTTCATTTTTATCTGGTACCAGGTTCCGGGACGCTTCTCAAAGCCTTTGAAGCCCAATGTATTCTAATCATGCAGAACTGGAGGCCACAGAAACAGCTGCAAAAGTTGGCAAATATTTACACTATCAATTGCTCCATCTGAAGAGATGGGTTAGTGATTAAGAGCATATACTAATCTTCAGGAGGATCATAGTTTCATTCCCAACTCCTACTTCACACTGCTCTCAACTTCCCGTAACTCCAGTTCTAGGGGATCTTTCACCATCTTTTGGCTTTCAGGGAACCTGAATTTACATATGGACACATACACATATACATAATTAAAAATCAGCCATTCAATAAACCAGCAGTTGCTGTGCATGATGCCAAGATAGCAAGGTACAGAAGTAAACAGGCATATTTGGGATACCTATGTCTGGAATGGAATCTTGCACATTTCAAACCACTGTATGCATCTAAGTCAAATCCCTTACTACTGCTGAATAGCTCCCTGTTGGCACTGCTCAGTAGATTCCCTCTCTTAGAGCTGCTCAGTAGATCCATAGAAAATACATGGACAAGAGGCCCATCGATCTACCCCATGATCAAGCAATTCCAAGCTCTACTCCAATTTCTTGGAGAATGTAGAGATGTAAACAGGACTTATACATCTGACACACATGGAAGTCCGTTCTGCTCTGGATGGACAGTCTGTTTCATGTAGCATTTTAGCCAGAGGGCATGACACTAAAGCGATAGCACTAAGCAGAGTGCATTCATACCTCTCAGACGAGGGGTGTCTCCAGGCAAACACACTCCCTAAGCCTCACTCTTTATCTTCAGGATGGAAACAAATGAGCCTTGTAGGGGATCAACTAGAGATCGTGCCCACAGCAAAGTGACAATATCTATTAATGACCCCAGTTGGATAATCACTGATTATTAGATTGTGGGGTCTTTTATTCATTTCCAGATAGAGTCTACTAAAGCAAACACTGTGGGGTGTCTACTTTTATGAGATGCCTGTGTAAACAAAAGTCCTCAGAATTCAGGTATTTCCTCCTAGGAACATATAGCCCAGGGACCACCTAGCCATACTTTCTGGATGTGTGTGGCAAGATTAGGAGACTGGAAGCTTCCCTGTCTCTTAACTTCTCTTACACATCCTCTTTCAGCAATGATTGGCATGTAGCTACAAGAGCCTGACAACCCATGAACTTAGCAAAGAGAGCTGAAGCATGTTGATAGATAGTGAAATGTTTTTAATTTTAAATTAAATGCTGGGCATACTGGCCAGGTCAAAGTTGCAAATAAATAAATAAATAAATAAATAAAAATAGTCCTACTTGGATGCATGATGGAGCAGAACTATAATTCCATTACTTACAAGGACTGTGGGTTTCCAGCAAACCTAGATTACAGAATAAGACCCTGCCTAAAACTAAAGGAAAATAAGCCTCAAAACGAAAAAGACCCAACTTGACCTTTGAAGCTGCAAACAAGTCTACTTAAAAAGAAACATGTTCTGTGCTGAGTACGGTGCTGAGATTTTTTTCTTATTATTTTTATGAAATGAAGTATCTGAGAGATGGTTCAGTCAGTAGGACCTTGACATGCAAAAATGAAGGCCTGTGTTTGACCCTCTGCTGAAGGTGCTGGAGCATGCCCAGTGTTACTGAGGCAGACAGGAGGATCTCAGCCTTCACTACTCAATCTAGCCCAAACAGTGAGTTTCTGATACAGTGAGAAGCCTTGTCTCAAAAAATAATGTAAAGAATGATGGAGGTAAAAGTGATGTTGATCTCTGGCCTTCAGAGACACCTGTGTGCACATGTACACATATTATCACATACATATACCGCACATATGCACATACATACATACATACATACATACATACACACACACACACACACACACACACACACGGGGGGGGGCGGGAGGAGGCAGACAGGCAGACAGACAGGCAGACAGGTATACAGGGAGCCCAAAGTACATGTAGTTTAATTAATAAACCATATTATTGGAAATGCAGGTCAGTAGGGATGTGTGGAGCTGGTGAGGGAGGATGCCATCAAGGGCAGCCCCTGCTGTAAGAGAGAAAACAGCCTGCTGTTCACAGACGTCCTTGGGTGATAGATCTCCTCTTAAAATAGCTGCTGTGCAGGAGACAGAGAGAATCGGTCGCCTATTAACTTGGTTTTTAAGTCCAGATGAAGAGCCTTGAAAATAGCCAAAGAGCCAAAAATACTGAGTATCTTCCCATGCCAAGGGACTGTTTCTTCTCTCTATATATAGCGATTCAAAAATAGACATCACGGATTCTGGGCCTGCAGGACTGAAGTATGATATTATGCCCATTGACAGGCAGGGATATTCCTAGTGCCCCAGCATATTGTCATCATGTCTAAGTGTCACCATGTCTGTGAACTTCCTAAACAAATGTGACCTTTCCCTTCACCTAGATCTGTTCCCTACACCCTACTGGACTGTGTTCATTCCTTCAACAAACACTAGGACACTACAGTATCTAGGAAGTTGTGCTGGCTTTGGGCCTTCATGGCATTCCTGTGCAATGTACAATCTATTGGGTGGTGTCCCTTGCCTGAATAAGCTGCTATGCGAGTATTTTAAATATCAACATAAACTTCACGAGGCGAAGATCAAACCTGAAGGGAAACAACATGATGAAAGGAGAGAAAGCTTCTAGCACAAAAGTTCAAAGTATACTAAGTGTGTGACAGAGATGAGATAACCAAAGGCCTGGGTTTTGATCACAGGAACAGTGGTTGACTGTATCTTGGAGGTAAGCTTCTCCACATTCTTGGTCATCTGTTGTATAAACAGCACATAAGAAAGAAACCTGTTAAAAACAGAACATCATGTCATGAGAGATTCAAGACATATGTTACCATTCAGATATCTACTTGTGCATGGTGTATGTTGTATGTGCTTGTATGATGATGTGTGTATGCTGTGTGTACAATTGATGTGTATGTTGGGTATGTTTGTATGTGTCTGATGTATGTGCTTGTGATGGGTTAGTATAATATGTATGTGTGATGCATATGTGATATGTCTGATGTATATATATATGTATATATATATATGTATATGTGTGAGGCATTTACATGTGTATGGTATGTGTGTAATATGAATGTGTAAAGTCTTTATATGTTATACGTGTATGCATTTATATGTGATATGTGTAATATATGTGCATGAATGTGAGATCTGTACATGTGTATGAAGTGCATGTGTAATCTCTTTGTATGTGTGTATATGTTGTCTGAGTTGTATGTTTGTGTGATATTTATACATGTGATGTATGTATTCATATTTGTTTGTGTGGTATGCAATGTATATGTATATATGTGTAGGCATGTATGGATATATTTCTACCTTTTTTATGTTATATTGGTATGCTATATATATGTGTGTATTTTTGTTGGGTACATGATGCAAGTGATGTATGTGTGTAGTATGTGAATGAATGTGTGGATGTGCAATGTGTGCATATGTATGCAGAGGATGCATTATGTGTATAGTAAGTGTGTGTGGTAGGTATGTGTGATATGTTTGTGTGTATTTGTGTAGCATGTTTGTGGGGTACCTATGTGGATGTGGATATGCGTGTATATGTACATGTGTATATGTGTATGTGTGATATGTGTGTGTGTATAAATGTGATCCTAGGACAGAGGCCAACCTCCATGTCACTCCTCACTTTCTACCTTGTTTTATACGGGGCCTGTGTTCTTCGTTGCCCTGTACACTTAAGCCAGCTGGCCTTGGAGCTTTTGGTGATTCTCCTGCCTCCACCTCCTATCTCACCACAGGAGCCGAAGGTCTGCAGCTCCACCAGCCTGGCTTTATGATCTAGCTTCCGAGAGTTGGAACTCAGGTCTTCATGCTTCAACGGCAAATGGTTTTCCAACTGAAGCATCTCTCCAGCTACCAAAAAGCTACTTGTAATCAAGTCAGTTTCTGCAACCCCATGGCCAGTGCCTTACTTAAAGCAGATACACCATCCCCTGGCTCCATTGATCAAAATTTATATTTTAAGGAAAAATATTTAAATAATTTGGCTGTTTTCTTGTTCTTCTCAATGCATTTGCCAGATTCCAAGGGGATTTCTCTGCCATGCGCTGCTCATGGAGTTTGTAGAAAAAGAGGGAGAGCACAGGGTAGCTTTTTCTAATGTGCTGATTACTATGCTCCCTCCCTTCTCAAAAGAGTGTCCTGGAAATAGCAAAGGAGAGAGTGGAAACAGTGAAACTGAGAAATGGAGTTCATGGCAGGGAAATTGTGGTGCTCTGTGTGGCACAGACCTCATCAGTGTGCATAATGCCAGAATGTGAAGAACAGCACACTTGGGACAAACACAGCCACTGTGGGACACCACCAGGCACACGGGAGGCAGCCCCTGCTGTGATGCTAATTAACAATCTACTCCGAGATCATAACTGGGTACTGGAAATTCTCGCAGACATCATAACTGCCGAATGAGATGAAATGATTGGTATGCAATTATAGGTGGCAGGGAGAAAGGCAATATACTTGGGGGTTGGCAAAGTCTATTATTTGTAAAAGTACCTGGACTATGTGTTATACGGGATGAAAAGCTCACCATGATGCCTGATGTCTGCCATGCAAGGGACTGTCTAGCAATGTCCTGAAAGCAGCCTTAGAAGGTAGTCTCCCTCTTTACAGGGATGTGGAGAGGGAGGTCACATGGGCCCAAGAGGAAACATGAGAAGCAGAAAGTCCTTTCTATTTCTTGAAAGCCCTAGGCTCCGGGGATGAGAAATGCTGTAAGTGTGTCCTATGATGTTGAGGTACCTGTGGAAAGATGAGACATGCAGTCCAGAACTCAGAATTCCAGATGATTCATTAATGTACACAAAATGTGTTAATAAACAGAGCAGCTGTGCCATGCACGTGTGGGTCTTCCAGCTCAATTCACTGACTCCATGGAAGCGAACCTCATATTCGTTGCTCACCAGCCACCCTCCTGGGTTGCCTTGAACACAGCAGAATTTAGTCATTGGCCCATGAAAGGCTGTCAGTAAGAAATTGTAGGAAGAGAAGGCTCTGAAATCACATGCGTGTGAACATTCTCTCAAATGCATAAAACAATAGCAGCCAACTGGCCATTAGAAGGCTAAGTCAGAGGCTTGGTCTTGTTGGGTATTTATTTTTATCAACAATGGAAAGGATGACCTGAGAGACATGTTTATCAAATTTACAGATGGTGCGAGCCCAGAGTTAGCTCGCAAGCAAACTGACAGAACCATGATTCAAAACTATATTTATAGACTGCAAGAATAGACTCAATTCTATTTTAATAGTTGTTTCTCATGTGCTAGGCACTATAAGAGACATGGTACCTACTTTAACTAATTAATGTAAATGAGTTAATGCATGGATGCTGTGGCAGGGGCTGTAGCTAAATGCTCAAGGACAGTCATAGCCACTGAAGAATAATTATGGGTGGGTCTATTTGAAGGAAGAGTTAGGAACCAGCAGGCCCAAAAGAAAAAAAAAGTAAGTGAATAACTAGACAATAGGATCCCTTGGCCTTTGAAGACTGGATAATAGAAATCAAATACTCCCACACATCCCCAGAAGACAGACAGACAGACAGACACAGACAGACAGACAGACAGACAGACAGACAGACAGACAGACAGACAGATAGAGAAGAAAGAGGAAAAATAATCAAACAGTACCCCCAAGATCCTGTAAATACAGAAACTTAGAACCGTATATAGCCAAAGGAATCCTGCAAATAAAATTAAGTTAAGGATGTTGAGAGGAGACTACCTCAGATGATCCAAATGGGTCTAACTCATCACACACATCCTTAAAGGAATTCAGAGATGGAATAATTACAGCTGGGAGATGGAGCAGAGGTTGTGTTGGTTGTTTTATGGTTTATGATGAACTAAGTAATATTGACCCCTATAGAAAGATCAAAAGGTACAAAAGTAGTTCTTCCTAGAGCTTCTAGATGTGATGCGCTACATTCCCTACAGATTCTAATCTCCAGAGCCATGGGATAATGAACTCATTTTCCTTTAAGCCACTGAGTTTGTAGCAACGTGTTAAAGTTGCAACTTGAAACTGTTTTAGGACCAAAGGGCCATATTACTCTCCCCCAACTCTCTGAACTTCCGGCCCCATGGCCAGACAGGTTTTAACTCAATGAGAAAAATACTGGGGACAAGGCAGCCACCAAACAGGATCTCTTGAAAGAAATGCATGGGGTATTGACTCTTGCTTGAAAGACCTATTGTCTGCCCATGTAACAATCTGTGATGTTAAATCCAGGAAGTGAAGCAGAGCTTCAAGTGTGATTGGTCTTGATTGTCAACTTGACTGGAGTAAGAGGTGCACAGAAGCATGGAGCTTCCCCTTTGGGTGGGGCTTGGGGAGGTGCTGATTCTATTAGAATGCTGTCTTCTACACCACATTCCACTGATGGCTGAATATCTTCATAGATTGTGAGTAGGGCCTGGAACTGTGGAAGTTGAGGACTGGTTAGAGGAAGACAGTTCACTGGAGTATGCCTTTAAAGGATATCTTACCCTGGACTCTTCATGTCATGGCTCTGCTTCCTGCCCACTCTAACCTGAGCATACTGCACGCTATAGCCCCATAGGCATGACCCAAAATGAATCCTTCCTTCCTTCCTTCCTTAAGTTTCTCTGAATAAATCTCAATTTTCACTTTTCTCCATTTTGGGGGGGGGCATCTTGTTCAAATCTAATTCTTTCAATAGATTCTGGGCCCCTGAAGAGTAGAGATTATATCTGATTTTGGATCCCCTAGCTCTATATACTCTTACCTAGCATACAACAGGCAACAAAAACACATTAATTGAGCAGGAATTCACATATAAATGGTCTTTGAGAATTAATGAAAAAATCTCTGAAGAAAACATCAAGGACTATAGGCAGACTTTGTAGACAGATGTTGAGTCAAGATGAGAAATGGTTTCTCAACAATTGTTATTACCCTATAGTGGCTGCTAGTGGTCACCAGAGAGTGCCCTCCCATTGCAGGAATTCAGAAAAGATCTCAATGCTGGGTGGAAGTTGGATCCCAAGGTTCTGTCCCTTCATCAACTTCTTCCCCTAGCTTTCACTTGGGCTCTCTCTGAAGACATATCAAACATGTGCAGATTGCTAGATGATAATTGAAGTCCCACCTCCATCGCGGTTGGCAGTCCAGAGGCAGCTACGACATTTCACAGCTAATAACTAAATAAGCCCCTTAATCCCCCAACATCAGCCACTGCCAGAACATGGAGAGGGGACCAAGTTCTCCAATGCAGAGAGCTGTATGGAACAGGTGTGCTGTGAATGCGAGCCCCAGCAAATCTGTGCTGACAGCCTACCCACAGAAGCTGCTTTCACCACACCACACCACACCTGAGGGAAGACTCCACTGTTTCCTACACAGTAATTTGATAAAGCTGATAAGCCCGTGATAAAGTAAGTAATCACAGCCTCATTTGCGTGTCGAATTAATTCAGACTTCAGATTGTCCACAGGACTCAAAACCAGAAGATCCTATACACTACAAAATGAAAAGCGATTCTGTCAGGGGAGGTACATGTGTGAATATTTATTTAATTTACTTTGCTTAATGGGTATTCTTCCTGTTATAGAACTCTGGACACAAGCTCCATCTGGGTGATGGTGTTGCTGACAATGATTATAGTTCTCAAGTTGCTGTCTAGGATCTTAACTACTTCCTTTGCATTCATTCCTAGCATTACCACAATCCTGCTGAGAGTTAGAAGTATCCAATGTCAACGATAAGAAAACAGCGACTTAAAGACTATAAATAACATTTAAAAGTTTTATTGCATTTTAAAAATTCAGTGTACATTATGTGCACATGCCCATGTCTATCCCATAGGTGTGCATATAGGAGGCAGAAAACAACTTGTGAAAGTTGGTTCTCTCTTTCCAACATGTGGTTGGGACTGAATAATAGTAACAGTCTTGGAGGCAAGTGTCTCTGTGCACTGAGCCATCTCACTGGCCTGAAGCAGGTAGTCTCATCACTTCAGGCAAAAACAGAGAGAAATGACTGTGGTGTGGTGTGGTGTGGTGTGGTGTGGTGTGGTGTGGTGTGGTGTGGTGTGCATGCTTTTTGTGTGTGCATGTGCTCAACTACATTTATCTACTCTTGTACAGTTCAGGAATCACAGCCTAGAGAATGGGGTTGCCCATAGTGGGGCTGGATCTTCAACTTAATGCAGACAGGCCCACTCAGGCATGCCCATAGATTACTCACAATAAAGTAATGCCCACTGAGATTCTCTTCCCAGGTGATTGTAGGTTTGTCATGTTGACGATTAAAGGTAAGCATCATAGCATGCTTTGTGTCGTTTCCCTGTTGATACAGTCTCACATTGTTGCCCAGACTAATTTAGAATTCATCATGGAGCTCAGGATAGCCTTGAACCCAAAGTAACACCCCTGTCATAGTTTTTCCTACCCAAGTGTACATCTAGCTTTTCCTTAGACTACAGTCTACCTTTCTTCCTGACAAGCAAAATAATGTAAATATAAGATGCAGATAATAATGAAGAAATACCCATTGATAAATACCTAAGAACCTGAAGATGCTTGCCAAGAGGGCCTCCACACGAGAAGGTGCATTCATCAAGGCAATTAGATGCTCCCTTCCTGGGGTGTAATATGGTAATACTAAACTTGAGAAGATTTATGTAAAAGTTACTTTCCGATTGTTTTTGTGTTTCCATGTCATTCCACAGTGGATTGCTTCTGTGCCAGCTTGCAGTATTGGCAGAGAGATTCTGTAATATGTACACACTGTGGTGATCAACAAATTGTCTGCATTAGAGACACAGAAACCCAATTCTTCAAGAGGAAGAAAACAAGAAGAGCAAAATGATAGACGGAAGCTGGTGCCAGGAAGTCCACAGAAGGACTTCTGGGATGATGCTATGAGCCCATACCCTGGGGAAATCGGGAGCCTAGCTAAACCAGGAAAACTGATGTATTATTGAACTAACTCCTAATGACTTACTGTGATATCTATAGATTAGTATCTCTCAAAACCTTCACCAGAGAAGCTTCTGTTTATAGCAGATTGGGATTAGCACAGGGGACTACAACTGGTCAAGGTGCAAAGAGTAAGAGACTGTGAAATGCCCAGCCCTAAATGGAACATGTCTACAACTCCCCCTCCTCCAGAGGCTCAGAAATCATTGCAGCAAAGAAGAAAGAAGGATAGGATTTGGAGGGTTTGATGACTACAAGGAACAGTGTCTTCCAGACACAGCTAGGCTGATCCACATAGGCACTCACAGCAGCTATTACAGCATGAACAAGTCATGTGCAAGCTCAAATCAGACAAAAATCCCAGCATGGAGAGGAGAGGTACGAAGGAGGTCCCACTCCTGACTGAGGAACTATTGGCAACTGATAGCTACTGGGAGAAAGAGTCAGTTTTAGGAATGTAACCACTGGTAAGCTGACCACATTCCAGTAGAAGGCTACAAATTCAAGAATATATGGGTATCACAAATTGAACTTATATTGAGGTGGGGGACGCAAAGGTAGAGGGTGGGGAAGGGAGTGTGTTGGATCTGGGGGAAGTTGGAAGAGAGGATGAATATGACTGAAACCCATTGCACAAAATTCTCACAGAAGTAGTAAAAATAACAAACAAGCAAACACCACGAGAAACATCTGTAGCCAGGCTAATCCTTCAGGGGTATTCGAAGAGGATCGTTCTTGAGCCTCCTACTCCCTGACTGCATTTTCTGCCTTTTGAAAATGTATTCCACATCTACCTTGCTCATGCAAAAACCCAAACCCTACACAGAACATCCTATCTCATCTAACGGCATTCCATCATCACATTTTACCAAATGACACATTAAAAACCACACAGCCGATTGTCCTCGTCATAGAAACATAGATGTTCTTTGTGCATTGAAGGACATTGTTTAGTAAGATGTAGAAGAGGCATTTCATTTGCCTGTGACTTTTGGAGTTTCTGAGTCATAATTGTATCACAGCATGATTTTTTTCTCATTTTTTTCCTATATGGTCTAAGATGCAGAAAAATAACAGGTCTCAAACAACTTTGGGGCATACTGAAAATGATTCCAAGTACCATGTACCTGTGACAGTTTCATTTCCCCTCCTTCAGTGAACACAAGGGAGGAAACCATTTATTTGGCTCATAATTCCAGGTTACAGTCCAGAATCGCAGGGAGTTCCAGCGAACAGGAGCTCAGGACAGCTGATCACATCACAGGGCTTCAAGAGCCGAGAGAAACACGTGCACCCACATTACCTTCCTGCACCTTATGTTTAGTTGCTCCCTCCAGTTTTATGCCATTCAGGGGACAGCCCACAACGTTGCCACCCACATTCCAGGTGCGTCTCTCTTACCTTATTTCAGTTAAAGCAATCAAGATCATCTCCCATAGACATGTCCACAGGCCAACCTCATCCAGAGAACTCTTCAGTTGAGACTCTCTCTCTAGATGATGCTACATTGTGACTGGTTGATATTTAAAACTACCTGCCTCCTCTCCCTCCCTTCTCTACCTCTCTCTCACAGACATATATCATTTAAAATATATGTCACAGTTTCTCAGTGTCAGCGCTGTTAACACCAGGGGTCATATTTCATTCTCGTTCTCTGTGGTTTGGTGTCCTAGGTATAATATAAAGATCAGTGTTTGACCTCCCTCCCCATCTATACCTATGCCTTGGTCTGTCTGTCTCCATCTGCATGTAGATATATTTTTAGTTTGCAGACAAAATAACATACTTCATTATGACACTTTCACACATATACACCACTGGGTTTTGTTCATATTTATACCGCCCCCCCACCCCCATGAGCTTCCTCAAACTCTGTTTCATTGTCCCCTCCTCCATCAAACAGTCCCCCATGTGTTTTCATGCCATTTATACTTAAGCATGGCTGTTTATGTCTCTTGAAACAGGGCATCGTGTTTATGGCCTCAAACTTACTGCAGAGATGAAGCTCACCTGAACAGACCATCCTCCTGCCTCTGCCTCCCCAATGATGGGTTTACTGAAGAGTCATCACCTCATCCTCTTAAGCAAAGTTCTAATTTTGACTGTCTGTTTTGCCTCCTACTTGACCTTGCTATCCGCCCCAACCCCCATGGTCTCAGATGACCACTCACATCATATTGGAATTCATAGACAGACCAGCCTCCCCTGGCCGCCTCCCTGCCACCTGTCATTCCGTTCTTTTCCCTTTCCCTGCCCCACTTATTCTTCCACACCCAAGGCAAGCAAACACAGATCTAGCTAGCATGAAAAGTGAGATTCATGCTCAGACTCTCTGCAGCCCTCAGCAGGCTGTACGGAATGTGAGTTGGGCATCCCCCATAAACAGGTTCATGCATCTCGGAGAAGACTTAGTACTGAAGGGAGAGACACAGAAGAAAAATCCAGCTGCTTAGTATGAGAGTCAGGCACAGATAATATCTGAATCCTCTTATACTGTAAAACCCTGAGCTAGAGGGGCCTACCAGGGATAGCTCACTGGGTAAAGAGCTTGCCTACTCTAGATAATCCTAAATATTGAAGGATATATGGAGAATGTCCTTTGTGATAACTGGTAAGATTCATACATTTGCCCCCAACCAACATTTTGTTATCAAAAGCACCCATGTTCTCTTCTGTGCTGGTGGCTTTCACTGTGGCTCTGGGTGACTTGGAATGAACACAAATGCGAATATTATTTCCACATTATGCAAAAGATATTTGAGCCACCTCCATGCCTGTGGCCATAATGAATGTGCCAACGTTTGCTGAAAATCTTGTTAGAAAGTACATTTCCTTCCTTCTAAGAAGCATTCCCCTGACAACAAAACTCTGATTCAAAATTCATAACCATCTTAAAAGTCCAACTTCCCTGAATGAGATCGTGTGGTCCTCAGATGAAAAAACATTTGGGTATTCATGAACAACGCTGTTCACATTCGGTACCGTTTGTCAGATATTTCCTTTTTAAAAATCAAATCTACAGCCAACAAAGGACTTGAGATCCTTTCGCCACAGAGGCCAGCACTAGAGGGGAAGGGATCTGCAGCCTGCCCTCAAGTCTCACAGTAGCAGCTGCAGCCTAAGCCATGCCTCCACACCTGTGCGCCCGCCTGGGCATCCGTCCCCACACTCACCGGCTCTCCTCTGGCCCACCCCGTTTACCCCAGTGTTCATTTATCACCGCCGGATTGCTGGCACCTTTTCTTTGATTGACTTCCAGAGCCGAGTGTAAAGTACAGTTTCTTATGCTCTGCAATTAGCCATTAAGGAATCTCAAGTTCACGGTGAGAAGAGACGTCTTCCCATCCCAGATAAAGCCCTTGGACCGTGGGGTCCTGCGGCTGTTTGTCTTCCGGGTTCAGTGTCGGTGCCCTTGGGTGGAGGTCTAGCTCTTATTTACCTGCCCAGCTTCCTTTTGGATAGGAAAGCACTCACACAGTGGCACACAAGGCTCCTTCAGTTTCCCAGCCTCACCCCACCTCTCGCCCTACCCCCAGCTCCCTTTCTTTGTCTCTTTCAAGCTCACTTCCTTTCCTTTTGCTCAGCTTGCTCACTTTCTCCTTCTCGGGCTCTCTCTCACCGCCCCCCCCCCATGCCTTTCTTTTCCCGTCCTTTCTGTCTCTATTCCTCCTTTTTCTCTCCTTCCTCTTTCCATTTTCTCCTCCCTTTCTCTCTCAACCCCTCCCCCTCTAAAATTCCCCCTTTCTGCCCTCTCTGAATCATTTCTCTAGTGTGAGCCGTGCTATTGGTTCAAAGGCTGTCAATTTTGCAAGCGAATATCCCTGAAATAATTAGCATCGCGTGGTGGGAGCATCCGCTCAGCAAGCCCTTATACACTAGGGGAGGAATGTGCTGCCCAGCGCCTGTCAGTGGCATTGTGTGTAATAAGGGCCATCCTTCAAGCCACAAGCTAATTTCCACTCTCATTCTTTTATCCTGATGTGCCTCCCCCACCTTTTTCATGTTGAAAAATTTCCCAGCTTAACATCTCATCAAATGCCTGTCTTCCCTCTGTTCCTGCTTGATCTGGAAACACTAATTCTTGCATTTGTGTGTTCTTGTTGTAAAAAGAATACATGTTCATCACAGAAAATGTTGAAAGTAAGAAAGAGCATAAAGCAGAAGGGAATAAAAAAACTTCTCTGTACCCTAACCCCCAGAGGCTGTCGTTTTTGGTTGTTTTTCCCTCCTTCGCAGCCATGCGTGTTAGCAGAGTGAAAGGATGAGTACGGGAGTAATTGGGCTGAGGGTCCATTTTCAGCAGAGTGCTCGAGAGCAAGAGCGAGGAGTCTGTCTTGCATCCCTGTGCAGCTGGAATGATGCAGCTTTTCTCTCTGCCCCCTTCTCTTCTACAATGTGCTGCTTACACATGAAAGTAAACCAGGAGCAAGCATGGGTTTCAAAACAACCCCAGGCCTCCATTCTTCCCACACACAAGGGAAGGACAGCTGTGTGTGTGTGTGTGTGTGTGTGTGTGTGTGTGTGGTGTGTGTGTGTCTGTGTGTGTGTGTGTGTGCTACTTTATTAGTTGTTTATCTGCTTGCTTGGCTGATTGCTGTGTCTGTGAGCACAGTGTATACAGTGTGTGCACGTATGTGCACACATGCATGCACATGAACCCCCATCCTCTCTCCTCGTGTGTGTGTGTGTGTGTGTGGTGTTTGTGTGTGAGTCTGTGTGTGTAAATGTGGTACAGGAAGAAAAGAACTGGGTCTCTTTCTCTATTGCTTCTCCTTATTTTCTGAGATAGGGTCTCTCCAAGCCCAGAACTCACTGATTGATTAGAATGCAAGCCAGCAAGCTCCAGGGCTCCTCTTGCCCCTGCCCACCTCAGGGCTGGGTTTCATGATGAAGCCAGGCTTTTCCACTGGTGCCAGAACTCCAAATTCAGATCCTCACACATTCAGAGTGAAGGCTTTACCCATCTTCCCAGCCCCGAAGGGATCAAGTGCAGTGAAGGCCATTGAAATGGGAGAACCCCCACCCCCACCCCACCTTGCCATGACAACAGGGGCTGGCTAATCTTGAATGAAGAATAAGATCATTGCTAGCTGCAAAACAAGGAAATTAAGTGATTGTCAAAACCAACCTGAAATAGCTCAGTGGAATCCATTGAGATT